>NC_061856.1:618249-620749 GCF_019202785.1 Penaeus chinensis | reverse complement strand
CGGGTGTGATCGTTCATATAAACAAAACAAAACAAGAGCATGCATCTCCTAGAACATCAAGGAGAGTAATTAAATATTCATATGAACTTCAGCCCCCCTCATATATATATATATATATATATATATATATATATATATACATATACATGTATATATGTATATATGTGTGTGTGTGTATCTGTATATATATATATATATATATATATATATATATATATAAATATATATATATATATATATATATATATATATATATATACATACACATGTATATATAAATATTGGGAGACTCACCCTCATGGTGAGTCTCCCAAGCCCTCGAACCATCTCTAACTCCTCGCGGCAGATCTCGTCGAGCTGCCCAAGCCATGACCTCCTAGGTCGTCCCACGGGCCTCTTCCACCCAGGACTGTCTCGCAGAGAGACAACCTGATGGTCATCCACGGGGAAACAAGCTAGGTGCCCATATAGCCTGAGTTGGCGATCCCGGATTATGCAAGTAACAGGATTCATGTGAGTCTCACGGTGTAGCCGTCGGTTGGAAACATGGTCTTCCCAACTGTACTTCATGGTCCGTCGAAGAGACTTGTTACAAATGGCATTAAGACGAGACTCCAAGGCACTAGATAGCATACAGGTTTCGTTTCCATAGAGCAAAACTGGCAATATCAAGGCCTTGAAGAGACATAGCTTGGTCCTTCTGCATAGGTACCGACATCTCCAAATACTCTTGTTGATTGAGTTCAGGGCTCCTGCTGGCAGACCAATCCATCTACTGACTTCTTGGTCTGACAGCCCAGATATATGGAATACACTACCAAGGTATGCAATGCCCTCTGTAACTTCAACGTCCTCACCGCAAGCATGGATCGATTGAATGGGTTCCCCTAACAGACCCCCAAAGTCCTGAATCATCATCAAAGGCAAGGTCTGAGACCTTGATATTGCCCAGTGTTGCTCCACACTGACTCTGGGTAGTAGCTCTGCCTATTATCCAGTCCATGCGGGTGTTGAAAAGTGTTGGTGCAAGGACACAGCCTTGCCATTACCCCTGAATTAACAGGGAAAATTTTCAACAGGTCCACACTACACTTTACAGCACTTTCAGTACCGGTATATAGGCTTGCTATTAGACCAATAATCTGTGTCAGAATTCCCTAAAGTCTCAGAATCTCCCATAGTGATTCTCGATGCACCGGGTTAAATGCCTTCTTGAGCTCGATGTAGGCTGCAAGCAACCAAATACCGAACTCACGACGGCGTTCCACAATTACTCAAAGCACTGGGATATGTTTTATTGTGGACTTGCAAGGAGTGTATCCAGATTGCTCCGGTCTCTGGTGCCTTGGTAGGTGGTCGTGGATCCGTTTCAGAAGAATGTGGGCGAAACCTTGCCTGGTATACTGACCAGTGTAATGCCATGGTAGTTCCTACGGTCCCAATTATCCCCTTTCACCTTCCAGAAGATGACCACTCCCCTCAACAGGTTAGGGGGAATAGTACCAGACTGCCAGACGGCAGTCAAGACTGCATGCAAGGCCCGGACCATTGGTTCAACCCCAGCCTTTAGCAGTTCAGCAGGGATATCACATATGCCTACGGCTTTCCCCTTCTTTAGCTTAGAAATTGCAATCCTAACCTCAGTAAGGGTAGGGGGTTCCTCACTGATGGGTGGGTCTGGCACACGTATTGTGATGCCACTTGCATCCAAGCTAACTGTTGGAGGGTCTACCTGGTACAGCTGCTCAAAATACTCAGTCTAACATTCACGAATCCCAATATTCTCTGAGATGATCTGGCCATCCATTGAGTGGACTGCAGTCATCTGCGAGGAGGGCTTAGAGTTCAATTTTCTTTAGGCTTGGTAATCAGGGCGAAGGTCATTTACCAAGAAATGTCCTTCAATCTCCTCAGCAAGGTTCTTGATGAAATGGTCCCCGTCCCTTCTCAGCAGTGTCCGAGCTCTACATACCAAAGAGCAACGCAAGTCCTGATTGTCATTCAGCTGAGTCATGCGACATGCTTCAGTGGCCTCCAATGTCTCTGGGGAGATGGAATTCTGCCTTGCTCTCAGGCGTACGCCTATGGACACCTGTTCTGTGAATCGATCAGAGATTGCCGCGTCGAACCTACAAGCACACTCCTCCTTCAGTCTGTCCAAGTGGAACACCCTAGAGTGGCCACTGGAGGGACGAGGAGCCTCGAAGTGGACCCTTATGGTAGCCACTACCAGCCTATGGTCAGTACCACAGAAATCGGCACTCCGGTAAACCCTGCAATTCTGGAGGATCCTCCATTGAGTGCTGACAAGAATGTGGTCGATCTCCTTGGCCACAGTATCTGTATCGCTATACTATGTCCAGCGATGCGGGTTGGAGTGCTGATACCAGGAGCCAGAAATATATAAATATACATACATTTTTTATTTTTTATTTTTTATACAGCCATTCATTCTACTGCAGGACATAGGCCTCTCTCAATTCGCTATAGAGAGGTTATA
>NC_061856.1:598249-603249 GCF_019202785.1 Penaeus chinensis | reverse complement strand
GGATCCTCCAGAACTGCAGGGTGTATCAAAGTGTCGATCATAGATTAGTTGTGGCTACTCTCCGGGTCCACTTTAGAACCCCCCGTCGCCCAAATGAACACCCTAGGGTGTTTCATTTGGACAGATTGAGGGAGGATGAGTGTGCCAGGGGGTTTGCCGAGGCTATCTCTGGTCGTCTCACAGCGCAGACCCTGTTCTTATGTGGGATACCTTCAAGCGTGAAATGCTTGATGCAGCTCAGGAATCCATTGGTGAACGCCCAAGAGCAAGACAGAATTCCATCTTGCAGGAGGCACTGGAAGCTACAGATGCTTGTCGTGTGGCTCGATTGTTAGGGGATCGCAACTTGCACCGTTCTCTGGTGCGCAGGACTAGGTCACTGTTGAGAAGGGATAAGGAACAGTTTATCAGTAATCTTGCAGAAGAGGTCGAAAGCCATTTCTTAGTAAATGATCTTCGTCCTGCCTACCAAGCCCTGAAAAAGCTGAACTCCAATCCCTCATCACAGACGACTGCAGTCCGCTCAGCAAGTGGCCAGATAATCTCAGATCCTGATGGGGTGCGTGTGCGTTGGGCAGTATTTTGAGCAGTTGTATAAGGTTGATCCACCAACAGTTAACATTGATGCGGGTAAAGTTGAGATTCCTCTGCCAGACCCACCCATCAGTGAGGATCCACCCTCCCTGACTGAAGTCAGGGGGGCGATCTCCAAATTTAAGAGTGGTAAAGCAGCTGGTGTTTGTGGCATCCCAGCTGAATTACTAAAGGCTGGTGGAGAACCTATGGCAAGGGGCTTGCATGCAGTTCTGTCTGCCATCTGGCAGACTGGTACCTTTCCCCCTGACCTGCTGAGGGGTGTGGTCATCTCTCTCTGGAAGGGGAAAGGGATCGCTGGGACTGCAGCAATCACCGAGGCATTACACTACTCAGTGTACCAGGCAAGTTGCTCACGCACATCCTACTGAGACGTATCAGAGACCACCTGTTGAGGCACCAAAGGCCAGAGCAATCTGGATTCACTCCTGGTAAGTCCACAATAGACAGCATCCTGGCGCTTCGAGTCATTGTAGAGCGCCATAGTGAGTTTGGACGTGAGCTGCTCGCAGCTTACATCGACCTCAAGAAGGCGTTTGACACGATGCATCGTGAATTACTCTGGGAGATCCTGAGGCTAAAAGGAATTCCAAGTAATAGCAAACCTGTATATAGGCACCGAAAGTGCTGTAAAGTGTGGTGGGGGCCTGTCGAGCTTCTTCCCTGTTAGTTCAGGTGTAAGGCAAGGCTGTGTTCTGGCACCAACACTTTTCAACACTTGCATGCATTGGATACTGGGTAGAGCTACTGTCCAATGTCACTGTGGAGCAACTCTGGGCAATATCAAAGTTACAGATCTTGACTTTGCGAATGATATTGCCGTTCTCTCTGAATCTCTGGAAACCCTAGTGGCGGCTCTTGATGCATTTAGCAATGAAGCAAAGCCCCTGGGGCTAGAGGTCTCCTGGACCAAGACCAAGATCCAGGATTTTTTAAAACATCGAAGTCACAGAGAGCTTTATATACCTCGGTAGTACAGTTCATGACTCTGGGCTGTCAGACCGGGAAGTCATTAGACGGATTGGCCTGGCAGCAGGGGTCATGAAATCTCTCGACAAGAGTATTTGGAGGTGCCGGTACCTGTGCAGAATGACCAAGTTACGTGTTTTTAAGGCCCTGATACTGCCAGTTTTACTCTATGGTAGTGAAACTTGGACACTATCTTAGGGACTGAATCAGCCAGCGGAGGGACGCTTACTAGTGATTAACAGGATGATGGACTGTCTGTTCTTCGGTGTAGAGCAGAATGAGGATTGGGATTTGAGCAATGTATTCAGGGGGAGTTTTACGCTAAAGGATAAGATGTCACCAAAATATCTAAATATGCTGAAGGGATGAGGAATCCTGAAAGTTGGAAATCACACAAAAAAAAAAAAAAAAAAAAAAAAAATGCATGTAGGCCTACAGGCTTACCAAAAATTGATTGATAAACCATGGTGATGCTGAGGGCCTGGGGACAGAAATACCCCCTTGCATTAAAAAAAATAAATAAAAAAATAAAAAAAATAAAAAATAAAACAAAATAAAATAAAAAATAATCACCCCAAAATTTTATCCGGTGAAGGATGATATTAGTGACTGCAGGAAGACAAAGATCCTCAGCAAGCGGTTTCTTCTAAAGAAAAACGTGCAAATCGGGCTTCATTGTCCAGGTCCATCATGGTCATGAAGCTGTGGACAATAGTGATGGAATCGTGAAAGATCGGATGAGAAAGAAGTGGAAGAGGAGTGAGAAATTGAGACAACTAGATGGAAAGAGTGTGTTACCGAACCCTAAGAAGAGATTAGTATGCATACAGACTGCTTTGATCTTACATAGCCCACGGTAGTGATAATCTTTAAATGTCGGTAAACTTTCGACGTCGTAAAGAAAGCAGAGTGTAGAGATAAGTAAACCTAAGTAACAGACACACCAGGGATAGAATTGCTATGAGAAGAATTGAAACAAAATTGTAATTGTTAATAGATGTAAGGAGATAAAGCAATTTTATAAAAGTTAATAGATCAAAAGACGTGAAGCAAAGTTGTAAATGTTAATAGATTTCAAGTGACTTTCTCCTTCTCGAGTTTCGATTTCTTTTCTAGTATTAACTAAAACCGTTTTCTCTCACAGTATCTCTACCTTGAGGAGAATTCAAAGGTCGATATTGTTTTCGTGATTTTGTTAGGCTTTTTGTTTGTTTTTTGGCACCTTAACGTTGATCCTTCGGGAAAGATGGAATTGCTGGAGTCAGGAGAGGAAAGGAAAATGATACATGAAAAGAACTAGAAAAGATAGAAACAAATACGTACAAATAGACAAACAGATGTTGCGAGGAAAGCAAGCAGCCCCGGCCTCTCGCCTGCGCGATCGTTTCCGAGGAGGGGGCGAGAAGCAACAGAGGCAATCGAGGAAACTTCGCGAAACATTGCAATTAACTTTCCCGTTGATTCACGTGGAAAAATCAGCCTTGTGAGCAGGATACATTGCGGTCGAGGCATCGGGATAATTTAAACAGAACTTCGCGTCTAAGAACCAAAGGCGAGGCGGCAGGAGTTTTCCCATCGCGATGAGGAAGAGAAATTCTCCCAGTAGTCAACAGGCAAACCCTTCGATTTCTCTTTCTTTTCTTTTTTTTCTTTCGTTTCCTCCCGCTAGGGATTCAGGCTGAGAAGCTCGCGGAAGCTGATGCGCTTATCAACAGCATAGTTCTTGGCGTTTGAGATTCCTTGCAGCTGAAGGGGGTACGTTCTTCACGAAGAATTTTTGGCACCTTAATAACTTCTGAAACTCGATAAAATTTATGAGAAATAAAGAAATCGAAAGTTAACAATGAAAATGTTTATCTGGACTTGTTACGTTCGGTGAGGTAGTGTGTGTGTGTGTGTGTGTGTGTGTGTGTGTGTGTGTGTGTGTGTGTGTGTGAGAGAGAGAAAGAGAGAGAGAGAGAGAGAGAGAGAGAGAGAGAGAGAGAGAGAGAGAGAGAGAGAGAGAGAGAGTGAGCGCATGTGTGTGTGTGTGTATGTGTGTGTGTATGGGTGTGTGTGTGCATGTGTGTGTGTGTGTGTGTATGTGCGTGTGTGTGTGTGTGTGTGTGTGTGTGTGTGTGTGTGTGTGTGTGTGTACATGTGTGTGTGTGTGTGTGTGTGTGTGTGTGTGTGTGTGTGTGTGTGTGTGTGTGTGTGTGCACGCACGTTCTATTTTGTATTTTTCCTCTCCTTGCTCGTACTAGCATTCCTCATCTTGAAGTAAGTCTGGCGTGTTTGATCATTATCTGCCACGTCCGCCTTCCTTTCCTTCTCAGTGCGTCTGGAATGTTCTAAACTTTTCTTTGTAATCGGATGAGATTCGCCCCAATTTATAATACACTCAAAGAATTTTCCTTCCCTTCACCTATGTTCATGAATTTAAACATCTGTGAACCATAGAAAATAAATTTTAGTCGGGGGCCTAAAATTACTTGGTGATTTAATTAATTGAATGATCTAATTATTTAATTCTGTAGTGTACTGATCCTTAATCCATACTATTCTATCTCCATTATTCGTGTCTTGCTGTACTGAAATGTACAACAGTTGCGCTCACTGCCACCACCCGTTTAACACGTACGGGAACGAGGTATACTTTGGAAGAAGTCAGTGTTTAATTAGTATTGTGGGAATTAAGGACAGATTATGTACAAATGTTGGGGTGTGTGTAGTGTAAAATGTATGAACCAGCGAGACAAAAAAATGGTAAGACGTAACCTGAGCGAGGAGGACGAGCACGGGAATTTCACCACATGTGAAGAATTTAAGATAAGGTATTTTAGAATATATCATGATAAATACTCCCTTACAGGTCATCAGCAAAAGCTCACCATTTACTCCCTTACAGATCATAAAAGAAACATCACAGAACAACTGAATTCTGTGTACTATAAATTAAACAAATAAAAAGTTAAAGTTCATAAAATAAGAATTAAATCTCATTAAAATAGAGATATACTAAAAAGGGAACTGGAAACTAGTTCCTTTAAAACTTTCTAAGAACGCTACAAATAAAAAGGTATACAATGGAACTCCGCTTGCTCACGGAAAATGAAGCCTCTATAGAAAAAAAAAAAAATAAAATAAAAGAGAGGAGCACCAGCCTATTATTCACTTGCTCGAATGCATATCCATCGAGACGAATACTTTGTCACTAATAAAGCATTTCTCACAACCCAAAAATACCTTGTTCGAAGGTGTGCTGCAATATCTCCAGTACAATCCGTGAAACACACAAAACAAATCTAGGGTGTCTCCTGCCTCAGCCTCCAGTAGCTACTGCTCGAAAAGGTGAGAATCACCAAATTATACACCTATGCTCCAAAGAACACAGGAAGCAAGATGCGTATCTTGCGCACAAGGTTTTTATTTTATATTTTTGGCCAAGTAAATCCTAA
>NC_061856.1:580749-588249 GCF_019202785.1 Penaeus chinensis | reverse complement strand
TATGCGGACAGTCAACACCAAGCGTTTCTATGATGCCTTGAAAACTGTGTATGGCCCTCAGTCCGCCGAATCCTCGCCCCTCCTCACTGCAGACGGGACGCAGCAGTTGACAGAGAAGAAGCAGATCCTGGACAGGTGGGCTGAACACTTCAACCAGGTCCTGAACTGCCCTGCCACGATCAACAACGAAGCCATCGCCCGCCTACCTTAAGTGGAGATCAACAGGGATCTCGACAATCCCCCCACAGAAGAAGTAAGAAAGGCCGTCAACCAACTTTCCTGTGGCAAAGCACCAGGATCAGACGCAATTCCTGTAGAGGTATACAAAGCAGGAGGACCAGCCCTGATGCAGAAACTGACAGAACTCTTCCAGTCCATGTGGAGTGAAGGAAAGGTCTCACAACAGCTGAAAGATGCCACCATGGTCCACATCTACAAGAGGAAAGGCAACCGCCAGTCTCTTCTGTCCATAACTGGGAAGATCCTGGCTTGCGTCCTGCTCAACCGTCTCCTTCAGCATCTTGAGCAGGGTCACCTTCCAGAAAGTCAGTGTAGCTTTCAGGCCGAACGTGGAACAGTCGATCTGACGAAGGCCTTCGATACAGTCAGCAGGGATGGCTTATAGAAGATAATGGAGAAGTTTGGCTGCCCAAGCAAGTTCATCACGATCGTCTGGCAGGTACTTCAGGTACTGAATGATGGAGACGAGTTAGACACTTTTCCGGTGACAAACGGTGTGAAACAAGGCTAAGTTCTTGTCCCGACGCTCTTCAGCATGGTCTTTTCAGCCATGCTGACAGACGCTTTCCGTGATTGCCAGGATGGGATGCACGTAAGGTACAGGACTGACAGTTGACTGTTCAACCTCAGGTGCCTGCAGGCTGTTACCAAGGTGAAGGAGACTGTCATCAGATGATGACTGCGCCCTCAACGCCGGCACAAAGCAGAAGATGCAGCACAAAATGGACTCAAAATGCTTCTCAAGAGCCTGTGACAACTTCGTTCTCACTATAAGCACCAAAAAGACTGAAGTCATGTACCAGCCCGCTCCAGGACAGCCCTACCAGGAACCCCACATCACGGTGAAGGGACAGGAACTCCAGGCTGTCGACAGCTTCACCTATCTAGGCAGCACACTTTAAACAGCGGAGAACATTGATGCAGAAGTCATCAACAGGATTGCCAAGGCCAGCTCTGCTTTTGAAAGACTCTGTGAAAATGTTTGGGAGCAGAGAGGACTCAACCTTACCACCAAGCTGAAGGTCTACCATGCAGTGGTGCTCATCACCCTCCTTTACGCCTGTGAGACCTGGACCGTCTACAGCAGACATACCAAAAAGCTCAACCGCTTTCACTTGAGCTGCCTCCACAGACTACTGCGCATCAAGTGGCAGGACAAAATCCCTGACACGGAAGTCCTGGAACTGGCCAGCATCCCCAGCATCCACACCCTTCTATAGAAAGCGCAGGTCAGATGGGCAGGACATGTTGTCAGATTGGCGGACAGTCGACTGCTAAAATAGCAACTGTACAGAGAACTTTGCGAAGGCAAGCGCTCAGTTGGGGGACAGAAAAAACACTTTAAGGACAGTCTCAAAGCGTCCTTCAAGGACATAAACATCAACGTCAGCACTTGGGAGCAGTTTGCTACCAACCGTTCAACTTGGCGAAGCAAAGTCTTCAAAGTCTTCATAGCAGAGAAGCGACATACGATGGAAGCGCAGCAGAAACGTGCAGCGCGCAAAACTCAAGCTGCCTACACTTCCAACGCAGTACCCACCCACACCTGTCCTGTGTGTGGGCGAGCACTACGGGCCCGGATCGGCTTCATCAGTCATCTCCGGACCCACAGCAACTGATCATCGATCTGATATGGAGTCAAGCTCATCCCCGAAACCATTTTCATGTCTCTTACTCTTTCTCTCTCTCTTTCTTTCTTTCTTTCTCTCACTCTCTCTCTTTCTTTCTTTCTCTCACTCTCTCTCTTTCTCTTCTCTCTCTCTCTCTCTCTATATATATATACCTATATATATGTATATATATATATATATATATATATATATATATATATATGTATATATTTGTATATATATGCATATATATAAATATATGCATACACATGTACATATATTTCTAAATGCATATGTTTGTATATATGCATTCAAGAATGTATTCTTATCTTTGGTTGTCTACTGCATGGCAGGTTCAATGCCACACACGCCATGCATCCCGATCTCCAGCCCTGTGCTTGATCTCTCCATATGTTTCTGTTCTGCCGTTTTCTTTCTTTCGCCAGTGGTCGAACAATGTCATTCTATTCCTTCTACCCTTTTTTGCCGATGAACCTCCCTTCGATGACATCCCTCAGCAATCCCTGTTGCCTCATAACATGACCGATCCGCTTTTGCCATTTATAGATGGTCGAGATTGCTAGCCCAGTCCGTGATCTTATATCTGCACTGCAATAGCCGTTGTTTGTCAAAATACTCACGAGGTATTTGAAGCTTTTAACTTGTTCCAGATTTGCATCGTTCAGTTTAATCGTGACACCACTTTCGCCGTTCTTGTTGATCCTGATCACCTTCATTTTCTTTATGTTAATACACATTTCAAAATCCTCAACAACTGCATTTAGACGGTCCATTATTTCTTGTAACCTCTTCTCTGAATCTGCTACCTGGTCATCCACAAATTGCAGTTTTTACCATCTGTCTGCCAACTTTCACTCCCTCTTCACATTTTTCTAGTGATGTTCTGACCATTGAAAATACACTGAAAAGAGGTGACATCAGGCACCCCTGATGCACCCCTCTAGCAATCACTGCTGGTTCCGACTCTCCATCTTTTGTTCCTACTGTTGCTGTTTGCTGTATATATAATTTATTGATCAATCTTCTATATCGCCAATCAACAACATTTTTGAAGATTCCCATAAGCTTTTCCCAATTGACTCGGTCGGACGCTTTCTCAAAGTCCACAAATGATACATATAACTCTTGATCTTTTTCAATACTTCCTTCTGCCAAGATTCTCATCACTGCTATCGCTTCTCTTGTTCCATGTCCTTTCATAAAGCCAAATTGATTTAATCCAATTGTATGTTTTATTATTTTCCTATCAGAATGTTGAGTTTTATCTTTGATGCGTGCGATATTAAGCTTATTGTTTTTTTAGCGGCTGGTTTCTTCTCCAACATTACCATCATGATTTTAACAAAGTCCTCTGGCCAGTTTCCTTCTAAATATATCTTGGTCTTCCATCCTTGTTGTACAGTATTTCTATATATTCTTTCCTCCTATTTTTTATGTCATTCGGTACATTAGTAATTCATCCTTTTTATTTTATTTTCATTTTTGAACATTGGTACTTCTCTTGTTGAATGTTAATTCCTTTATTTTAGGTAAACTTGAGCGAATCTTCCAATATCATCCAGCCTTTCTATTTCTTTACACCTTCCTACCATTTTTCTCTTGCCTCGTCCGTTGTTCTTCTCAATTCGTTGTTCAGTTCTCCGTATTTTCTCCTGTCCTCTTTGGTGTTGACATTTTTCCACCTCCTCTGCTCGTCCATCTTAACCAGCATTTCTTTAGTCACCTAAGGCTTCTTTATTCTCTTCGTTTTCACCTTTCCAAAGGTGTTTTCTGCCCCTTTGATCATTGTGTTCCGTAATCTTCCCTTCTGTTAGTAACAGTGATTACATTTTCAGTGTTTTTCGCCAGTTCGTTGTTGGTTGCCTTCACATGCTCCTCTCCTTTTTCAGCCTTTAGATGTTCTCTGTTCCATTTTAGGATTAATTTTGCCTTGGCTATCTTTTTCAGGTCGAGAAGATTGTGATCAGAATCAACATCTGCCCCTGGGTATGAACACGAGTTCTTCACACTTGTCCAATACCTTTGCTTGACAATGATGTAATCCAGCTGCAATCTCCTTATTTCTCCTGGTGCTTTCCAAGTGTACCTTCTTCTGTTGTTCTTGAATAATTTGTTTGTTGTCGTCAGATTGTTTCTTACACAAAAGTCTACTAGCATCTCGCCTCTGATGTTTCTATTCCTCAGCCCATAATTTCTGACCACGTTCAAGACCTTTCCATCTCCAACAGTTGCATTCATATCTCCAAGTACCACTACGTGATCTTTGCCTTTACATGTTCATTTTTCTTCGATTTTATCATACAGTTCCTTCACCTCTTCATCTAGATCATCGCTGGTTGGCATGTATACAACCACCACCACTAAATCTACTGGTGTCCCACACAACCTTACAATCATCAGCCTGTCACTGCAGCAACCAACTCCCATTATGTAGCAATGCTACACAACGTTGTGTCTCTTGTCCTCCAAAATATATCATTCGAAATTCACCACTGTTAATATTACCTTGCTCTTTCCTTCCCAAGATGTTGACCTTGTATTTCTCCATTTCCCTCTTTAGGCTTTCCAAGTTTCCTGGTCTTACAAATGTTTTCACATTCCATGTACCAATCTTCAACATACCGAAAAGATTTTGATAGGCCTTATACCCTCCCTTCCCGGACGCAACACCCTCGTTTAGAGAAGTCCCGTTCACGTAGTTCTCGTTATTAACTTTATTCTGGTTATTCACAGTTTGTTAGCGAACGTCTTGGAACTGATAATGAAGGTGGTTTGCCGTTGCCTTCCTCCATCGCAGTACAGGACCAAAACCTGGCCCGCCTCCTGCTGATTTGAAGCTACCTTTGACCGACGTTTCAGCTCTTCCACCAACTTCAGATACTAATGTCGCTGCTGCCCGACCTAGGGCGGACCTAATCCTGTGGGGTAACTAGCCACCCTGGGGGAGCCGGTTGAATCGCCGACTACCCGACCATGAAACAGGTAGTACTGAATTACATGTTACGAGTAGCAGGTGAAAGCTGACCTGGCATCACAGCATTATATATATATATATATATATATATATATATATATATATATATATATATATATATATATATATATACACATACACACTTACATATTTATCTATCTATATATATATATATATATATATATATATGTATGTACATATGCACAATACATATGCACATATGTATGTTTATATGCACAATACATATATATGTGTGTGTGTGTGTGTGTGTGTGTATGTGTGTGTGTGTGTGTGTGTGTGTGTGTGTGTGTGTGTGTGTGTGTGTGTGTGTGTGTGTGTGTGTGTGTGTGTGTGTACATATGCACAATATATATATATATATATATATATATATATATATATATATATATATATATATATATATATATGTACATACGTACATACATACATACATACATACATACTGGAATCCAGAAGAAAGGGTGACACACTAGGGGACTAATTTAGTTATCTCGGTGCCCGATTTGTATTTCTATTTTTTTGTTTTTAATTAATCTGTTTATTGCATTATTAATTCTTACTTTTAATTAGTACATTTAGTTGTTTTTCAGGTGAAGTTTAATTTCTTATTTCGTGGTGTTAGTGATCTGAAATATCATTTTCTGCTAAATCATTTTAAATATTTTAACGCTACGTTTATGGAGTTTAAGAGCTTATTTTATTGTTCAATATTATATATTCGGTCTTTGAAAATAGTTATTGGAGTTTTTATTGACCTTTGTTTTATTTGGATAATTTTATTGTATATCAATAAATTTCTATTTTCTATTCTTATGGTATTTTTACTTTTACTTTTTTTGCATTTTATTATTTCATGTTTTTTTTTATCGTGTATTCTATTTGAGTTGTATTCTATTATATATTATTTTGAGAAATGGTTTATTTATTTTTTGATATCACGAGCCCGTGACAACCTAAGACCTATGACAGTAGACCCTGTTAACTGGAATTCTGTGTTTTGGATAACCTCTGCTGAGGCATCACAAAAGGTTGTACTAGTCCCATACGTTACTGGCCTAGGTTTCATTTTCGATGGATATTATCAGTATATTAATCAGTAAGACATTGCTTATATATAAATTACGTTTTCTAAGCATAAGAGCATTCAGTAACTTTTTCAGTGTTACGTTCTCACAATTTTGCTGAGCCTCTTTAAGGACTCATTTTCAGTCATTGTCAAGCACATTTTACTTTTATTATCTTTCAGTGATATTTTCAGTTGAGTATTGTTTTGAACTATTGCCCCTTATTTCACCGTTCTTTATCTGTGTTTTATCTCGGTCACATCTGCTTTTACTTATGTTTGTTATCCAATATTATCCTTTTACTTTCAGTTATGTTTACATTTTATCGTTCTATATACTCGATTTTTTAAAAATTCTGCTTTCAACTAGTGTTACCTGTCATCGTGCTTTACATTTGTTCAATTTTTGCTTTTACTATTTATGCTGTTTTTATCTAATCTTATCTGTATTTCCCCTTGTTATTATTTCTTACTTTTCCCTAGTCCTATAACTACATCTACTACTACTGCCTCTACTTCTAATGGTTCTGCTTTTGCTTCTATTGCTTCTGCTTAAACTACTACGTATACGTCGACTACTGCTCTTATCTGCTTGCTCACCACTGTCACTTGTATATTTTGTCTTGTGTATGCAAAGCACTACCCAGTCAAGAGTATCTTTGGAAGCAATTGTAAGTCTATTACCACAGAGCCCGGAAGTTTGAATGCTACTTTCTTTTGACTTCCATTGTTTGTTTTTTTCCTAACGAGGTCAACCTCAGTAACAAACTTGCCTCGTGCTGGAAATCTTGTTTTCTGGTTGCAAGATCACGTGACCTTCCTCTTTCATTGCAGATACTCCAGTAATGGAATGTCCACCCTTCATCCCCATGGTGTACACGCGATACAAACTTGTTTTCTCGTTTTGAAAAAAATGTGAACCCACCCCTGATATTTCTTACTTTCAGTATTTCCCATATAGAAATAAAAATATGATTAACATGTTACGACAAAAGCCTTTCATTATGTTACATACATGTGTGTGTGTGTGTGTGTGTGTGTGTCACACACACACATACACACACACACACACACACACACACACACACATATATATCTGTCTCTTTCTGTATCAATCACTCACTCACTCACTCACTCTCTCACTCACTCATTCACTCTCTCACTCGCTAACTCATTCACTCTCACTCTCTATCTCTCTCTCGCTCTCTCTGTCTCTCTCTCTATGGCATGTCATTAAGCAGATGTCACGGTGACCTCGCCTCGCTCCCCCCACGCTTCCGGCAGCTGGCGTCCCCCGCCGCGTTCCGGTGAATGCTTGCTATTTATGTTCAAGGAGGACTCAGGTTTGAGTGTCAAGGTCGTCACCCAACCTTCGGCTTCTCGGGGCTGGAGGGCAGGACCACGCGACCCCACGCTCAGCGCTTACCCTAAAACTCGTCTCGTGTTTTCCCATGACTGTGCTGTACTCTTCCGTAGTAGGATGATGTAGGATTTGGGTTTAAGCTAGAATCGTTATTCGCTTATTTATCACGCCCTTCTCACCCTCTAGAAGTCGCTATCATGTTTGGGTA
>NC_061856.1:573249-575749 GCF_019202785.1 Penaeus chinensis | reverse complement strand
ATATGTATATATATATATATATATATATATATATATATATATATATACACCAATATAAATACACACACATACACACACACACACACACACACACACACATATATATATATATAAACATAAAATATATCTATCTAACTATCTATCTATCTATTTATATGTATATATACATATATATGTGTGTGTGTGCAAATATATGGATATATATAAATCATCTTATATCTGAAAGCGAGAAACGATTAAGTGTAAATGTTGAGTGTAAATGCAACACTTACATTTGCGTGACCTTAGTAGTGTCGTTCGTAGGATGGCCCTTGAGTGGGACCTTGCGAGTGGCACTGAGAAATGGCACATCAAGGATCATCTCCGCTGCGGTGTTTCCGATGTATCTTTTAGGGAGATGAAAAACAATTTGCAATAGATAATGGAGAGGCAATAGATAAGGAAGCGTTTTTTTTTGTTTAATGGAAGTAACAGTAGTAATTTAAAAAGAAAACAGTCATACTGAATATTGATGAAAATTAAGACATAAATTAATCAACAACAAAAATATAATTGGTGTAATTAAATGATAATTATACTAGCAACCATTTCTTTTCCTCTTTCTCAACCATTGTCAACTGATTTACTCGTCGCAAGTACTAATAAGTGTGTGTGTGTATGTGTGCGCGTGTTTGACTAATTTTACATGAATGCTATTTCATACGTATATATAAGTGCATGCATGGATATACATATAACATACATGTGTATGTGTGCGTGTATTTGTATTCATGTGCGCGTGCACACACACACACACACACACACACACACACACACACACACACACACACATACACACACACACACACACACACACGTACACACACACACAAACATATAAATATATATATATATATATATATATATATATATATATATATATATATATATATATATATATACATATATATATATTATATATGTCCATATATATACATATATATACATATATGTATATATATAAATATATATATATATATATATATATATATATATATATATATATATATATATATATATATATCATCATCATCATCAAGGGGCTAACGCTGACGGGGTCGCATGGCCGCATCCACCCTTCGCTTCCAGCACGAGGGTCTCTCATGGCGAGTCTCCAGGCAGGCCCTCGGCCCATCTCTAACTCCTCCTGACAGGTCTCGTCGAGCTACCCAAGCCATGACCTCCTAGGTCATCCCTCGGGCCTCCTCCACCCAGGATTGTCTTACAGAGATACAATGGGCAGGGTCATCCATAGGGAAATGTGCCATACAGCATGAGTTGGTGATCCCAGATTATGCAAGTAACAGGTCTCATGCCGGTCCCATGGTGTAGCCGTCCGCTGGACTCGTTGTCCTGCCAACGGCACCCCATGATCCAGTGAAGAGATAGCGTCCAGGTTTCACTTCCATAGAACAAAACTGGTAGTATCAAGGCCTTGAAGACACGTAGCTTGGACCTTCTGCATAGGTATCGACATACTGACTTCTTGGTCTGACAGCCCAGAGATATGGACTTCGCTACCAAGGTATGCAAAACTCACTGTGACTTCAATATCCTCACCGTAAGCATGGACCGACTGGATGGGTTCCACTAAGAAGCCCCCAAAGTCCTGAATCTTGGTCTTGGACAAAGAGACCTCTAAGCCCAAGGGCTTTACCTCATTGATATGTGCATCGAGAGCTGCTACCAGTGACTCAGATAGGATAGCAACATTGCTCCATACTAACAGTGGATAGTAGCTCTGCCCATTATCCAGTCCATGCAGGTGTTGAAAAGTTTTGGTGTAAGGACACAGCCTTGCCTCATCCCTGAAGTGACAGGGAAGAAGCTCGACAGGCCCCCACCACACTTTATAGCACTTTCAGTACCGGTATATAGGCTTGCTCTTAAATCAGTAATCCGTGTCGGAATTCCCCTAATTTTCAGAATCTCCCATAGCAAATCTCAATGGACCGAGTCAAATGCCTTCTTCAGGTCAATGTAGGTTACAAGCAGCTCACAACTGTACTCATGATGCCATTCCACAATTACATGAAGCAATTGGATTCCGTCTATTGTGGACTTGCCAGGAGAGATTCCAGATTGCTCTGGTCTTTGGTGCTTTAGTAGGTGGTCGCAGATCCGTTTCAAAAGTATGTGGGGGAAAACCTTGCCTGGTAAACTGAGTAGTGTAGTATCATGGTAGTTACTACAGTCCCAACGGTCCCCTTTCCCCTTTCAGAGAGGGATGACTACGCCCCTCAACAGGTCAGGGGGAATGGAACCAGACTACCCGATGGCAGTCAAGACTGCATGTAAACCTGTGCTGTAGGTTCACCCCCAGCCTTTAGCAGTTCAGCAAGGATATCACATATGCCTGCGGCTTTCCCACTTTCCAGCTTGGAGATCGCCATCCTAACCTCAGTCAGGGTAGGAGGTTCCTCAATGATGGGTGGGTCCAGCTCAGGTATTGTGATACTAC
>NC_061856.1:535749-545749 GCF_019202785.1 Penaeus chinensis | reverse complement strand
TCAAAACACAGCTATGAAAGAAAAAAAAGGTAGAAAATCTTTAGCTATTTAGTTTAGCTAAACTCTTAAACTTATCACGAGTTGACAAAGTTACAATCTCTGAAGACAAGTTATTTCAAAGCCAACAAACAGCAGTAAAATAAATATAAAAGCTGTAGATATATTGAGGGTTATAGAACTTCTAGTAATTCTTGCAATGAAAAACAGGTGAAGGGATGTGAATTATCGGTTACTATCTTGTATAAGTCTGAAAGAGTCCTAATATCCCTACGATGACCAATGTCCAAATCTAACACAAACAGAAGAAATTTAATGAAATTAACAGAACGACCAAGCAATCATAATATGTATTTTCGCTATTTAACAGGTAATGGAAAGGAATCTATACATCCTAAATTATTACACGACCTCAAACCTTTCTGTTTCCTCTCAAATCAAAACATCCCCATTTTTATTAAGACTTTATGATTTCTCCCACCGTGTTTTGATAACATACAGTAGCCCAGTGATAATCTAATCTAATCCTTGACTAGCTTATATACAAAATTTTGGAGAGCAGCCTTACATAAAGAAAAATATATATTTACGAAAGGTCCGCATACAATTGGCTAAATAGATTTGCTATCATCGTAAACAGTAAAATACACACACTGCACAAACAATAGAAATAAAATCATGCTACGTATACGGACCGCTGATCACGAGTGCTAAGCTCATGAATTACCTTTTGATTCTACATTGTCTCCAGTCCTAATGTTAATATATACTCTTTACCACCTTAACACTGGTGCCCACTGCATATAGACACATGTACATTAAATTTGTATAATATATGCATTAATTCGTTTGACAATTATGGGGCATAATTGAATATAAAATGTTACAAATTATATATTTTTTTTATTACAACGAAACACGTGGAGTGCAAAACTACAGTTTTATCCAAAAATCTAACTAATACGTATGTTTAATCATTCATAGGGGCTGCTTGAAGTTTTATATTACAATATTTTTATCCAGATATCTGACATTCTTTTCATCTTAATTAATCGTTGGCTTTGATTAGCATTAACCCCAAAAGTTTACAGGCACATTGTCCACTAGGAACGGTGAGACTTTATATTTGCGCTGCAAATATTTCAGTTGGATTAGTTTGTAGCTCTTCCATGCTTTTTAAGAACTTGTAGACTGTTGCTCAAATAAAGAGATTGACACTCGTATGCAGAGCGAAAACATTAGAAAAAGAAAAGGGAGACAGAGAAGGAGGACATAACAAACAGTAGAGTTGGTTTACAAGGAAAAGGGATGAAAAGGCATGCAATTAAATTTTAATAATATGCCAGAAAAACAAACCTACATCTCTCTCTCTCTCTATCTCTCTCTCTCTCTCTCTCTCTCTCTCTCTCTCTCTCTCTCTCTCTCTCTCTCTCTCTCTCTCTCTGTGCAACAGACATACAGTGAAACTTACTTTACACGTAAAAAAACATTTAGAGTTTTTCATTCTCTTTCCCTCCTTTGTTCCCATTTTCACTTCCCTCTATTTTCCTTTCCTCTCTCCTGGCGACATCGCACGAAAAGCTGCTTCTATCCCGTACCGCAATCATGAATCTTCAAAGCGCAGAGTTGGCCTTTATTGAGCCTGCGAACGCGGATATCCGGGTCTTATGGAGTGATAATGCAAATTTTAACGCAACAATAGAAATGCCATTCTCTGTTCTCGCCTGCGTAGTAGAGGGAAAAAGAGTAGAGAGGGAGAGAAAATTGGGAAGAAATGAGGGAGAGGCAGAGAGAGGAAATGAGGGAGGGAGCTCAAAGAGATAATTTCCCGCAAAGAATATACGTTGTAATTCACGAAAATATTAGCAGATGTACTGGTCATAGAAATGGTGGTAACAACCAACTAGCAATTATAAGATACATGAAATAAGTACAGCAAACGATGATAAAAGCCAATCGTAGCTAAGTGTGTGGGCAGCAGCGAGGATGTTATGTGAGAGCGGGGCGGAAATAGGTCAAACGGAAGTCGTGGGAGGAGAGAGACGGCCTTGTTACCTAACGCGGATATATTGCTCGGTCATGTGGCGTCCCACGCGCTCTCTGCTTTCCACTCGCCCTCTGCGCGCCTTCTCTTTCCTTTATCTGCGGTGTCAAGTCTGTTTGTTCGTCTTGTTGGCCTCTCTCTCTCTCTCTCTCTCTCTCTCTCTCTCTCTCTCTCTCTCTCTCTCTCTCTCTCTCTCTCTCTCTCTCTCTCTCTCTCTCTCTCTCTCCCTCTCTCTCTCTCTCTGCTTCGTATTCAGTTTATACCTGATGTTTCATATTAGCAGAATACACAACTCATGTGACAAGTGTTAAAACGAAAACACTTCCAAAGTAGAAATTCCTAAGAATGCAATCGTGGGAACAGTAAACGACAAGGATTTCAAGAGCTAGTTCGAAGAGAGACGGCCTTGTTAGCCAACACAATGCACAGTGTGAGATCACGTTGCAACCCACGCGTCCTTTGCTCCGCCTCCCCTCCCCCCTTCTCCCTCTCTCTCGCGCGGACCAGCTAGCTCACTCGCTCCTTCTCCTTCTGTTTCTCCTATTTATCTAAATATCTCCTTTCTCGGCCCCTCTATTTGCCTGTTTCATTTTTTTCTTCCCCTCCCTCTATCTCTCTCTGCCTTTCTTATCTCTCTCTACCTATCTCTTTACATTTCTCCTATCTCTCCCCCCCCCCCCTTTATCTCAAGACTCCCTCTCTCTCTCTCTCTTTCTCTCTCTCTCTCTCTCTCTCTCTCTCTCTCTCTCTCTCTCTCTCTCTCTCTCTCTCTCTCTCTCTCTCTTTGTATTTATATATATATATATATATTTGAGTGAGTGAGTGTGTGTATATATATATACATATATACATGTATATATTGGAGTAAGTGAGTGAGAGTGTGTGTGTGTGTGTGTTTGTGTATTTGTGTGTGTGTGTGTGTGTGTGTGTGTGTGTGTGTGTGTGTATGTGTGTGTGTTTGTGTGTGCATATAGTCTATATCGACAACAGCCTAGAAACATTCGAAAATTACCATAAAAGTATAGTCTTGATTATAAAGGTTTATAAAGTGATTGGTGACTTTCGAAGTAATGCTTTGGTTCTTGATTAGCAAGGTTACGGTGGTGTCAAAATGCAATGTGCTAATTGTAAAAATTCGTTCAGTTAAGTTTCAACGAACTGATTCCTATACCGGTACAGAATTTTTGTTTTTTGCTTTTCTGTGCCTTTATGAATTATTTGTGTCGAGCTTCGTTTTACATCTTCCATGGTAAATGAAATGCGTTCGCGGCATTTCTAGTGCTTATTTATATCTGGCGCGAGCGCATTATGTGCCTGTTCAGCTCAGATGTTTATTTTTTTCAGATCTAATTGGTTTCCAATAGTCACTATATTTTGAAATATATATAATCAAGCAAGCATTATTCCTTGTTATAGCATCCCATTTTATGTTTCGTTTATGACTGAGAACAATATCAGATTATGTATTGGCAACACAACTCAAGTGGAAAACTTGAGTGGAGCGTCAGAACGTAATGAGAGTGTTAGTAATAGTAATAGCGGCAGTAGTAGTAATAACAATAACAGTATTAAAAATATGTCATGATAATCATAATAATACTGAAAAAAGAAACGTCTAATGATCATAAAGATAAAAATGATAAGGATAATAACTCTAATGAGGATAATTATAATTAGAAGAACAACAATAATAATAATAGTATCAACAATACACACGCACAGGCACACACCAAAAAAAATGATGATAAAAATGATAAAGTAATGAAAAATCATCATCACCATCATTATCATTGTCATCGTTATCGTTATTATTTTTGTTATTATTGTTACTGTAATCGTTATTGGTGTCATTAATATCATTATCATTACCATTGTTAATATTATTGATGATAATGATATGAAACAATGATGATAATATTAACATTAATAATAATGGTTGTAATATAAGGAGGATGGTGCTAATACCATTATCATTTAATCAGTGTTATTATTATTATTATTATTATCATTATGATGATATTTTTTAATGATTTTTACTGATACTACCATTATCTTTCTTATTACTATTATTATTAATGTTATTATAATCATTGCTGTTGTTGTTGTTACTACTACCGTTCTCATTATCACGCTATTATTATAATTATTATGATTGTTGTTATTATTATTATTGTTATTATTGTCATCATTATTATCATTATCAACGATATTATCATCATTATCGTCTACAGTAAAGTTATTGACGTCATCTAAAGCCCCCGCTGTAGGGTTACAGACCTGCAGAGGCAAGCGGCAAGCCGATGTAACTGCGACAGTCATTCTTTTCAGTCTGGTGACCGGAATGATTCCCCGCTCCGCGCGTGACATTGCATTAAATAAACCAATCACAGCCAAGCTTTGTGTTCATCCAGCTATCAGCCTTAGGTGAACTGACTACAGCTATTTCCTGACAAAGATATCACAACTGTCAGCCAATCATTAGAATTGATGTCATGAGGATCAGTTTGTGAGTGAAAGTCAACCAGAAGTCGATTAGAATTCAAAAGACGATTAGGTTTCAAGCGTACAATATAGGAGACAATGCCGTATAGCCAGTCTTCGATCAATCAGTTACTGACGAAGAGCGAATCAATCAGATTACCTTTGCAATCAGACCAGAACATCGTTCGAACAAATTCCCCTCGCATACCCAACGGCGGGATCACTATGTTAATCTTATTGCACCTGGCAAACAAGAAATATTGCCTTAACTTCCGATAGAAAGAATAATAACAGTAAGATTACTTCCAAATATTGAGTAATATCTAAAGTAAATGCAGCTATTGCACAAAAATGCTTTTAAGAACAATTATTTAAATTTAGCCTCTAAAGAGCCGAAAAACAGAGGCGAGTGCGGAGGCACAGGGGCTCCAAACCCATAGTTAAATTTACGTGTGGAATGCAAAAGAACATCAAACTATTGGATACCGCTGTCACATGGGGCACCCATTCCATTTGATTGACAAAATAACTAAAATCAACTTGGAAAAAAAAAAAAAAAATCTAACATAACCAAGAAAGGCCACGAATATGTGAAACTACCTTATGGTTGGTCACAGCTTTAAAAATAGGAATCTATTAAAAACACTTTTAAAAGATAATTATCCCAAATTAAGTTTACTTTTGCAATTCAGGAGCGCCAACAATTTTGTTAAGTTCATAGAAAAAAAAAAAAAAAATGAACTACAGCTCTGAGTTACCTGTCCGAGCTGTCAAGCTAAATTCGTAGGGTCAACCTCGTGATGGTTACATCACTGCATTTTAAAATACAAAGGCAATTCTTTCTGGACTGGCATCCCGCTGAGCTGACCTTTTTTCGGCAAGAGGAAAGCATTTATTACAAAACTCACATTATTTTTCTAACATACAGAATTTAGAATTCTGTCCTCTCGCTCCTCCCACCGAGAAAAGATGAAACCATAGAACAACTCACCCACTCTATAGACTTTCCCTCACCACAAATAACCTATGTGGTTAGTTTACCAATTCTTTTGATTTATATAAGTATATATTTGCACCGTGATTATGTATTTTGTTTGTATCTTCTGGTTGTACTTTGGTATTGTGTTTATGTATAGCGTTTACATTGCCGCTTTTACATATTGGCAATATCCGACCCGCATTATTTGTATAATAGGATTGGCAAACTGGTTCTCGTCTTAAGCACTGATTTCCTGATATATAATTTTTCGTCATTTACATATCTATATATACACATGCATGTGAGTGTGTGTGTGTTTATGTATGTACATATGTACACACGCGCGGGCACACACACACACACACACACACATATCTATATCTATATCTATATATATATATATATATATATATATATATATATATATATATATATATAGTTATATACATATACATATACCCATATATAAATACATATATATAAATATATATATATATATATATATATATATATATATATATACACACATAAATCAAGTATTAAGCACTATTTAAGAAACGGATAACCTACACCTCAAACAGCCCGAGCTTTGGAAGCGTCCGCCTCGCAGCCTCCGCTGCTAAAATCCAAAGGCTCTCATCCTGCAGTGGGAAGAAGAGCAGCCCTTATGAGAGCCGCGAGACAGCTTTTCTCTTCAATTTTTGAGAATCTCCGCGCGGTATGCATCGTGGCTTAAGCCGGGCGAGAGGATCATTTCCATTTCAATCATAGATCGATTGCTAAATTCAGAATACAGGAGGCGCTTCTGGGGAGGGGTTAGTGGAAGCAGCAGGACTGGGGAGGACACAGAAGATTATGGAGGAGGGAGAAGGAAGGAGGAAAGGAGAAAATTAGACAAGGGTAGAGGGAAGAATGAAGAAAAAAAAATATATACACACACATAAAAACAAACAATCACACACACACACATCACCGCACACACATGTGTGTGTATATATATGTATATATATGCACACACACACACACACACTCACACACACACACACTCACGCACGCACGTATACACACACACACACACGCATACACACACACACACGCACGCACGCATACACACATACACACACGCATATACACACACACAAACACACACACACGTACTCGCACACACACACACACACACACACACACACACACACACACACACACACATATATATATATATATATATATATATATATATATATATATATAGACACATACACACAAGTATACGCACACATGAATACTTGCATATATATATATATATATATATATATATATATATATATATATATATATGTGTGTGTGTGTGTGTGTGTGTGTGTGTGTGTACACACGGACCTACACACACACGAATATCTGAGTTGTTCGATCCTTTCAAAGGAGAGGGAATTGCGGTCCACACACAGGCGGATCAGTCGCGGATAATCTCATTAGGGAGTGGAATACGAGGATCTTGGGGTAGGATTGTCTCTACTTCCCGTCACCGCCTCAGAAAGCGCTCCTGCCATTGTCCTTAAGGGGAACTTTTCAGAGTCCTTAGGATTGTCAATGTTCGTCTTTGGCACGGAAAAAACTGATATATATTTCCGCCTTTCTTCTCCCCTCAATGACCCCACATATCTCTCGGTTCACTTCCTCAACCTCTGCATCCGGCCGTCACCACAAGAAGCGTTTCATCGGCAGGGGCTAGGAATCTATCCTCGGAGAAGTCTCTTTGGATTAAATCACCAAATCCGTTGATGTGTGTGTAGACTGGATTTTGTGAAGGATCTCATAGCTTCTATTAATCGGTCTGTAGAAATATTATAGTTGCCTCTTCCTTCTCTCCCTTCATACCCTTGGGAGTGATCTTGATGTGGTGGTGATTCATCACTCCCTGGCCTTCAGCTCCCTCATTTATTTAACCAAATCGCTCCGTATGGCAAGAATACATCTCATGCCCACTGTAATACGTTTATTTATTATATTTATACATAGATGGCTCTACAAATGCATAGTCACCAAGGAGTCGGTTATTAGTCCTACGTATCTCACCTGTTTACCCTTTTCCTCGACTTTTGGAAAGAGTTTTTTGCATTTCATTGTTTTAAATGTTATCGAGATTCCATTAGCATTTTTATAATCATAACATCAATAACAATAATAACAGTATCGATATCAACTCTATTAGAAAGAAAAAAACATTTTCCCGCCAATTCAGGGAATGGGCAAATCAGGATCGGTCACTAGGGCTACCGATAGATTCCTTGCCGGCTGAGCACGTGGAGTCATCTGTATGTAGCAACATTCACCAAAAAAAGAAAAAAAAAAAAAAATACAAGGGGCAGAACATAAATACGGGGCGGCTGGATTAAACTGTGCCCAAAAAACAATATAAACCAATCACATATTTCTTTCGAGTAATCACTGGTATTCTTGGTATTCCTCTCCTTCTCTAGACAGACCAGGAGAAACAATTTTAGCATCTCTTTCTTGATTTTCTGTCAGTCGCTCTTGGCCAGGGGCCGGATTTACTAACACATATACGATACGAAATCAAATGAGGTTTATTTACATCGTAAATCAAACTATTCGTGACGAGCGTATTTTCAAAACACTTCCGAGATCATAAACACGTCTCCGCATGAAAGACATTAGCGGGTGCCCGAAACCAATCGTAACATCCATCGTGGCGACCCTCCTCCTCTCATATCATAAATACCTTGAAGAGTGCACAAATGCGACTTTTCTTTAGGGAAATCAATTAATGTCTAAGAGCAACACAATTAGGAGGCATAGTAACAGAAACAAAAATATGACTAATGTATATAAAGATGGCTTTTTGCGATACGTGAAGGCCGCGGAATCACTTGATGTGTATAAATATGTATATATAAATACATATACATATACATATACTTATATATATACGTATACATATACATATATATACATAAAAATGTATGTAGGCATGCAAGTATGTATATATATGTATACATTTCTATCTGAAAGTATATGTATATATGTATATATCTATATTATATACACACATAGATAGACAGATATGTGTATATATGTATATATATATATATATATGTGTGTGTGTGTGTGTATATATATGTATATATATTTATATATTCATATGTATATTTATTTATTTATGTATATACATGTATAAATATACACACACACACACACACACACACACATACACACACACATATATATATATATATATATATATATATATATATATATATATATATATATATGAAATGGCGAAAAGTTATGTAAGGAATTAAGACAAAAATGAAGTGACGACTATCGAAACGAGAATCCCCGTCACTCATTTATGTGTACTAGGTAGGGGTAAACGAGACAGATGAGTGTGGGTAACTGGTCTGACTATATAGGGTTAATTAATGTCAACTATATATGTGAATGCGTGCTCATATGTACGAATGAAAGTCACCTCTCACTACATTATTAAAAGAACTGAAGTAAAGGAAAGCGTGATGCAGAAAATGTGCGAAAGTGATGTGGCAGTTCGGAAATGACCCTAGCGACCCACGAGGAAAGGAAGGGAAATGAGAATGAGAATAAAGAACGAATGAGATGATTCACGTGATAATAAGTGGTGATGCAAAAAAAGAGAAAAAGTGGCAACTCAAGTGTATGCGAACGCCCCCTGAACAGGAGAGTGGTGATACTGCAGTGACCAGAAAGGCTCGATTTTAGTGTCAGACTTCGACACTTACGCTATTCACTGGTTAATTTACATCTACGCTATGCCGACGGAGCGGGCCGAGCGGTAAGCACTCTCCGAGGGCACGGTGGGTTTGGGATAAATATTGTTCGTGAAATTTACACACATCCTGTAGCATTCATCATATATCGAACCCTTTTGGTTCCCTGATGTTACTTTAAGTATTACAACGGGGTTTTACAAATGCCGTGAAGGTTTAAACTTAACACTCCCCGTGTGGAAAATCAAAAGGAGCCTGGGCACAACTCCTTGCTAAAAGAACATCACTATGAGAATGAAACAGAGAGACACATAAAACTAATATTTAATAAAAGAGCTTGGATATATGTACATAAATGATAAAGATATAGCAAAGCCGGCATATACTGCTGGTGCACACATAACTTATCTTACAAAAGAGGGCTGCCTCGAATCCTCCGTCCGTCACCGTAAAACACCGTATAAACACAGAAAGAAAAAAAGGGTTCGACTACGGCCTCTCTCTATGCCTGCAGCAAGGGTTATCCTAGACAAGCAGTCTTCCGCCAAGGATCTCTGGCTTACTGCTAGAATACCACTTGTTTAAGTCAATCAACCCGTGGACTAGGAGAGAGAGTACCTGTAGCCTGGGCCGTGCGAGCGTGACTCCCTTGTCTATCTCCCATACCTCTGACATCGTCTTAGAGGCGGGAACAAGCAGTTAAGTGACTATGAACAGTTTTAAGGCATTAAA
>NC_061856.1:513249-530749 GCF_019202785.1 Penaeus chinensis | reverse complement strand
CCTAGCGCCGCCTTGGCTTCAATGAGGATTCCTAGCGCCCTCTCAGCTTCCATGAGGACTTGTAGTGCCCCCTTGGCTTCCATGAGGATTCCTAGCACCCCCTTGGCTTCCGTGAGGATTTGTGGTGCCCCCTTGGCTTTCATGAGGATTCCTACCGCCTCCCCTCTCCCCTCTTTAAACACACTTTATTTTTGTATGCCTCAAACTGAAAACAAGAGTAAACACCTCAATGTTTACTGCATAAGTTGTCATCCAGATAGTTCTTTATTAACAGACTCTATTGCCGACCTGCCGTCATCTCCCCCCCCCCCCCCCTCTCCATCGCCCCCCCCCCCACCCCCCCTCTCCATCGCCCGCCAGATCTTTCCGCCGGTTCTCCCCACTTTGGGAACCAATAAGGCAAAAGGTTTCGTCGAACAATGCACCTATTAGCTGATTATCGTAAACAAGTCTCCTTGCGCAACGGACATTACGAGAGAGAGCTTACTTACTTTCTTGATTAACAACGCAAACTATTGGCGTATTATACACTTATCAAAAGCTACCAAAAATACAAAAAGAGAATGAAACATGCGTTGCAGTATAGGCAGATTTATCTTTCAGACCTAAGGTTATGGTCATTTACAGAATAAGCGAACTGTCTCCAACGTTCGCTCTGTTCGCCACACAACGCCTCGTGTTATACTCAATCATTCGATGGTTTACCTGATTTTGTAACGCAGGTGAGCTTTGCTCAAGTGAACGCAGGGACTTCGATATCTAGGAGCGTGTATATTAGAAGACTGTAATCTAAGATTAACATTAAGACTAGATTCCCAAGGGCTCTAGCGAAAATGTCTAAATTAGAAAAAAAAAAAAAAAAAAATCAGACTACTTAGAGGTGAGCGTGAGTATGATTGTGTGAGCGTGTGTGTGTGTGTGTGTGTGTGTGTGTGTGTGTGTGTGTGTGTGTGTGTGTGTGTGCGTGCGTGTGTGTGTGTGTGTGTGAGAGAGATTAAATTTGATTAAACTAACCCGGATGGTGTATTCACACCTGCTTTTCAAAGAGTTCATCTGATTTGTATATCTGCGAGTAGAAAGGTATGAAGACGTCCTCACGAAAGATCAAATCTAGCCATAGATTACCGAAACCCCTTGTTAGAGATTTTAGTTTGACTAGGAAAAATAGATGTATCTTAGAATGCAAATTTTGGTTAATGGAAGTAATAATCAGTAGTTAATAATTATACACTAATAATTCGTTGCATTACTGCAGATGTAAATCGGACTTCATTTATAATATATCGGTGGTTCTTAAGGGAGAATCGGTAATTTCCAAAGAGAGGTGCAAGCCTTTAAGAAAACGTAGGAATTATATTTGTTATTCTATTAACGAGAGCATGGTCAAATAATTCTAAATACGATGATAATGTGACTAGTACATATTTAAAAAAAAATACTAAGAACATGTTCATAATTTCTTTTATTTTTTCAAGGGGGGAATTTTATTCATAGTTTATTTAATTTCTTGTTTTGGAATTTTGCTTTCACACTCAGTTGCATTTTGGAAATTTTTATTCTCTTTCATCTTCCGTCATGAAATTTTGCATTCATATTCCACCGAGGAATTCTTGCCTCCATTGTGGAAGTTTGTATTTTCCTTTCCAAGTGCGATTTAGTTTTACTTTTGCTTTTGTTTTGTAAAATAATTTTACTTATTTCTCTCTTTTCTACAAGTTACCGTGTTTGCATTCTGTATGAAAGGACAAGAAGCCTGTGCATCAAAAGCACTGAGAAGGCACTCAAAACTTAGGACACTCAATCTACCACAAAAGTTAAACATAGCCAGTATCAGAACATTATGAGTTTACCTCCTATACAGTGAAAGTAAAGCACTTCAAGAATTTACAGAGCAACAGTAAAAGAAACGTTTGAAAGCTTATGAAAACGTGAATGTGAGCAAAGGAACAATAGCTTTACTTTCTAGCTTATCACAAAGAAGTTTGACTAGGTAAGTCAAAAATAATACTGAGTAGTGCTATTTACCTCTTATATCAGGAACCATGACGAGCTGGGTTTGTATTATTTACTTTATATTCATAAAGTAATTTTGATGACCAAAATATTTATAGCAGTTTATTGGAAAATCTATATTTTAGAAGCAGATAAAATGTCTATACAAAGAAAAAAAGGTACGAGTTCCCTTTTCATGTCATTTAAATTTTCAACATGTGGTGTAGACTATTTCAATTACCCTAGTTTTGTTGACATATATATATATATATATATATATATATATATATATATATATATATATATGTGTGTGTGTGTGTGTGTGTGTGTGTGTGTGTGTGTGTGTTCAAGGAAAGTTTCATAGATTCCCCTTACAGGTGTATCAAAAGAATATTGGTCAATATGGGGAGACTGAGAATTCTGTAACTATATTGAACCTACAAAAACCTTCTAAACAGTCATGTTGTTCCATCGTTTAGGAAAATCGGGAGTCGTATCACAAGATGCAGGAGAAAACGTTAACAAGACAGACGTTATGCTTAGTCTTAGGTATGGCCACACGCTTTCACTGAGAAAGCAGAGCTCCTCTCGATTACAAATTATCTCGACAGACTTCTAACAAGATAAAGCAACCAACATGGTCTCAGCTATTACCTCGCCAATAGAACATATGATAACTTTTTCCGTTCACTGGCTAACAAACCATATTGATTATCCAACCTATATATCTGGTAGTACTCTGGGCCTAGTGATACCTGACCCTATACGAGCAGTATAATCTGCAGTTCACAAAATAAAGTAGGCTCTTTTTACCAATTTACCATCTAAACCTGAATCTACTCTAATCCTGCGCAAGAAACCATGATGTGGAGAATATGATATGGTGTCATGCTGACTGGACCTTTACGTAGGACAATCATTCATCCACAAACTAGAATGACGATGAAACTCCAGAACGGAAACCAGCAAAAGGCATAGAGTTAGTGAGAACCGTTATTATTTTGCACCCATATATGTAGGTCCAGTGTACCACTGTATTTGGACATAGATGCAAGATTACCGAAAATACATATAAACTGTGGTAAAGGTTCAAGAGATATCTGTCAAGACACAGTGGAACCCTCGGCAAAGGACCCTGCGAAGAGATGATGTAAACAAGTAAAGGGTACATAGGTGGAGAGAGAACAAAAACCAAGCCACCCTGTCACATTGACGGCATAAAGTAATCGAAACATGAAAAAATCAACGTAGCCCCTTTATGTATACTAGATGTAGCTTTAGTAACTTGGAAAAGGCAGAACTGCCTGAAGAACTTTTAACTGCCCTTAAACATGTGCTATGAAACCCAAGCAAAGACATCACCAAGAGTATTGTTGTAATGTTTGTATTAATTTACATATATTTGAGGATATGAACTGACCTACACACTGACATCATTCTTTCAATATTATACCGTAAGAGACAGCAGCAATAATCCTATGATAAATGTATAATGACAAGATTCACGTATATTGTTAACGTTTTATATACACCTTCAATTGATTCTCCGCGTTTTATAAACATTTGCAATATGTTCTGTACATTTTACTGAACTGTAAAGTATTTTTATAGGTTCCACATTTAAATGCATTATTTCAAATGACAACTTTTAGACACTAAATTTTGTATTTTTTTTACTCACTTTAAATGAAATACAATTTCTATTTTTATTTATAGATACAGAGAGAGAGAGTGAGGGAGAGGAGAGGAGAGAGAAATATTGAGTAGACGGAGAGATTTTAATATCATGTCGGCAGTGTATGTTAAATAAGAATTATATTTGGGATTAATATGTCATTATAAAAATCTCATAACAATGCAATTCTTCCCAAATATTTTTTGAAAAGAAGTCACACAAAAATGTGTGAGATCATAACAAATTTACAGGCTATGGATAATAGAACATAAGAGATGTTGGGTCGCACTCAAATTATTTGGCAATGTAATCGAAACTTCAGCAGGTCATCTGACGACTATGACTTCCGGGAAGTGTCAGGGCGACGGTTCTGACATCGAAAGGAGCCGATATATATATATATATATATATATATATATATATATATATATATATATATATATATTACAAAATTCACCAACCAACTCAACCAAAGATCTGTACCGAGGCCTTAATGGTCTAACCAAGAAATTCAAACCAACCATTGACACAGTAAAGATGAAAACGGCAACGCATTGTGCAATGGGGACGATGTCAAAGACAGATGGAAGACATATTGTGAAGATCTGTATAAAATCAATAGTACTGTAACGCGAAATAAAATTACAATCGACTAAAACGAAGAGGAACCACTCCCTCTGCGGAGATAAATCTGATGAAGTTGCTGCTGAGTTTGTTAAGAATGGTGTTTTCTGCAAACAGATTTGGAAAGAGAAGAAATGGTCAGAAGACTGGACTACATAAATGTTTATGCCTATCCCCAAAAAAGATGTAATGAAATGCAGCAACAATAGAACTATATCTTTGATCAGTCACCTTTTGAAGGTTATTGCTAGCCGTATGAAAGTCAAACTAGATGAAGAAATTGCAGATGAACAGAGCAAACAAAGTCACTAGAGATCAAATACTGAATTTGAAATTGATAATGGAACACCACAGAGAGCGATGCCATAACCTGTGCATGTGTTTCATAGATTATAGGAAGGCATTTGATACAGTCGACCATCAAACACTGTGGAAAACACTGCTTGATATGGAGTTTCCAACGCACATAGACCATCGCATTAAAGAGCTGTATGAAAATCAAAAAGCAGTTGTAAGAACCAATTTTGGCTTAACAGATTTATTCAACATCGGTCAAGGTGTCCGCCAGGGCTGCATTTTGTCCGTAAAAGTAGGCGGAAGAATCGTCACAAACCTTAAATATGCTAACGTCATTGTCCTCATTGGACAATGACGTCACAAGAGTCAAACTGGCAAGTGAACAAGCAGGATTAATGCTCAATACGCAAAAGACAAAAGTTATGAGGATGGCTGATAATCCAGAGAACATCGAAATGAGAGATCTCTTTGTGAATGGCGAAGTAATAGAAACGGTTGAAAAATCTACCTCGGTACACTATTCACAAGTAACTGCAGTGACAGCGCAGAAATCAAAAGGAGATTCACAATCGCAAGAAATGCCGTCATCAGCTTAAGCAACATCTGGAAAGATCATTCTATCACAATCCAAACTCGAATTCTAAATACCCTGGTATTCCCTGTAGCAACATAGGACTGTGAATGCTGGGTATTTATAAAGTCGAAGAAAAAGAAATTGAACTCGTTCGAAATTTGGTGCTACAGAAGAATTCTAAGAAAGAAAAAAAAAACGAATGGGTTCTGCAAAAAATAGCAAAGCTACGCTTTTGAATTCCATTAACAAAAGGAATTTGTCCTTCATTGGTCACGTTGCAAGAAGCAAGGGTCTGGGCAATGATGTACTGTCAGTAATGGTAAGCGGCAATAGAAGAAGAGGAAGACTGCGCTGGAAGGTGGAGAACGACATCCAAAAAGTTGTTGGACTTTCTGTGGCCCAACTGCTAGGACGACGTGCGCAAGACAGAAAGTGCTGGAAAAGAACCGTCGCGTATGCCAAGGCGGGCCAACTCTGACCCTTCCGTTGATGATGTATGTTTACATATTTATATATGTATATACCTATATCTATATATTTATATATATAAATATAAATATATATGTATATACCTATATCTATATATTTATATATATAAATATAAATATATATGTATATATTTATATATATAAATATAAATATAAATATGAATACATATATAAATATATATATATATATATATATAAAAACACACACACACACACATATATATATATATATATATATATATATATATATACACACACACATACATATGTATATATGTACGTATATATACGTATATTTATAAATATATAATTATATCTATAGATATGTCTATATCTATATCTATCTATCTCTATATAATGATAAATGTATACATATATCTTTATGAACCGCGTTCATGTTGACAAATGTATAAAAGGTAAGAATGAGAATGAATATCTTTTTAATAGAAGATATGTATTTAATATACATATATATATATATAATATATATGTATATATAAATATATATATATATATACATATATATATATATATATATATATATATATATATACTGTATAGATGTAAACATATATATATTCATATATATAGTATATATATATATATATATATATATATATATATATATATATACACATACATATATATATGCAGTATATATATATATATATATATATATATATATATAAATATATATGTATATATATATATTTATATATATACACACACACACACACACACACACATATATATATATATATATATATATATATATATATATATATACATGTATATATATATATACGTGTGTGTGTATGGGTGTGTGTGTGTGTGTATATATGAATATATATATACATATATATATATATATATATATATATATATATATATATATGCAGTATATATATATATATATACATATATATATGTATATATATATATATATATATATATATATATATTTATTTATATACACACACACACACACATATATATATATATATATATATATATATATATATATATGTTTATATATATATATATATATATATATATATATATATAAATATATATATATATATATATATATAAATATATATATATATATATATATATATAAATATATATATATATGTATATGTATATATTCACACACACATTTGGGTGTGTGTATATATATATATAAATATATATATATATATATATATATATATATATATACATATATATATATGTTTGTGTGTGTGTGTGTGTGTGTGTGGGTGTGTGTTTGTGTGTGTGTATATTTATATATATATATATATATTGTACTGGGATATCAAGGAAAAGCCATCAGCTGCAACAGTCTTTTATTGGAGCAAAGTTTCAACCTGAAATGTGATATTCAGGTAATAGGGATAACAAAAATAAATATTCTATTTGCGAAAAAAAAGAGAAAATATACATACATCAATTAATACTAAAGTAACAATCCAATCCGAATAAACAAATGAACTGCTTATATCACAATATTAAATAATACAAGGAATGCCTACACAATTCGTGCGACGTAACTAAATAATCTGCAACAATATCACAAAATAAATCATACATTGTATATTTTCATTGAACTCACTTCAATGGCCACACTATCACAGTCCATGATTCCCAGTAGTTGCCATCACGTCTCAGTTACGGCACAAACCCATATCCACAGCATTGGATAAACACTGGCTGAAATCATATGAAAGTAAACACTCCACATTATGGCCGACGCCAACACAACAAACTCCTGTTCCGTGTATTTTCAATATTAATGAGTATCATCCCCTCTGAATTTATTTGAACCCTTCAACATCCTTAAACATACCTTCATGAGTGTAAAGACTTGTGCCCAATAACTGCCACTTCTATAAAAGGTCGCCAACACAAATTCCCTGCGAAGTGGGTTCACACACGAGTCGTCCACCGCCACAGCAACGTCATACGAGGGCTCATGGGTAAACAAAAAATACTCGAGATGCGCAACAAACATCTCACCCGTAATATCAAATAAACGTAAATATTCCTATTTTCATATACCTATCATGCTAATGATACACTCCCCCCCCCCCCTTCACAATGACTACCGTGGACTAGATTACATTGGACAAGTTACATATGCTTAAACTTGTTCTTCTATAGGCAACAGCATCACTAATCTATGTACTGATCTACACATGATCTTATCCGCCTCATCATCATGCCCTTTGCCATCCTTTATTATTTTATATCTTAAATTAACTTCACGAATTATTCCATTTCGTCCTGGGTCAGTCCTAATTACTTGAGCCAGCTTCCATGTTCTCCTTACAATATTGCTATCTTGCACTAGAACAACATCTCTTATTGTCAAGGGCCCAAACAAATCTTCTGCTGTATGATATAATGGTGGAGCAGGTTTCATCCTTTCTGCCCTCACTTGACCCATGCATTGATCTTCCACTTTCTTACTTAATTTTCTACATGTTACACATTTATTTTTTATGGTTCTTATTAATTTTCTAGCTCCTGGAATCCAAAATTTCCTCTGTATCTTACACAATATAGTCTCTATACCTGCATGATCCACTTTATGTAGACAGGATATGTACAATCTAGTAACAGGGTGTTTATTCGGTATTAACATGAAATTTTCTTGATTCCAATTGTCTTTCAACCACTTCGAAATTCGTTGTCCTACTACTATAACTCCCCTTTCAATTGATGGTCCCAATCTTTTGAACCTTGTTTCCCAATCAGTCATGCTCTTTTGCACTTCTTTGACCCATAATATTTCTGCATCTGTAATCCCTTGAACTGTGGGGCTTCTTAGAATACCTTTGAAAGACTTGTATTTGAATACATTCATTACCCTACATGTAACTCTCAACAATTTGTAATAGTCACTATACCTATTAACATCAATTAATTGTATATCACCATTCTCATGACTTGCATTATTAACCGTCATGATAATACCAATTCTGTCAGTTAACTCACCCTTTTGGATTTGTGATCTTACAATTGATGAGCTAACTATGTGGTAAATTCCCTCAAACTTCCATGTAAACTCCTTTAATATAGATTCTCTTAATCTAGCAGCCATAAGAGCTGCACATAGTTCTAACCTAGGAATTGACATTTGCTTTATTGGTGCAATCTTATTTCTAGCTGCTATCAGATGTGACTCAAATTCATCTTCACCAATTTGCCACCTCACATATGCACAAGCTCCGTATGCTTGCATGCTACCATCCGAAAATATTATTAAACTTGGTTTACCAACTACATTGGATGGTATCAAGGATCTTCTAAAAGTCAATCTCTCTAACTCATACAATTCCTTAAAAAACATCTTACATTCCTTAACCGTGGAAACATCAAGTGTATCATCCCACTTGATTCCGCCATCTTTCGATTCACCTTTGGAAATCACGAGTCTCATCAAAATTTTAGCTTTGAGCAATACTGGTACAGCAAACCCTAATGGATCATATATGGATGCAATTTGACTCAATAGCATTCTGCGTATTAAATGTTCTGGAAATTTATCATCAATTTCATCTGAATTTAAATTTGGACCACTTCTGACCTTTCTTATTCTTGAAGAAAAATTAAGTTTTACCGTAAAGAAAAAATGATCCTCCAACGGGTTCCATTTCAATCCTAAGATCTTCTCATGGTCAGATTTTATCACATTGACCTTGCAGCTTTCATAATGCCCACTGACAATCCAATGTTTAACTCTGAAACTTCCCTGAGACAATATCTTCTCCGCATCCTGTATTAACTTGAATGCATTCTCAATGGTATCAGTGGAATATAGTATGTCATCAACATAAGTATTATTAATAATCATACCTTGCACATCTGGATATTCCTTGCCAAATTTCTCTACAGTGTGTCTCAACGCTAGCGTAGCTATGGTACCACTAGGCTTATCTCCAAACGCTACTGTGGTAAGAGCATACTGATCAGGTGTTTTCTTGTCATCCAAATCCCTCCATACAAATCTGTGTGTATGTTCATCCACTGTGCTGAGCTTGACAGTATGGTACATTTTAGCTATGTTGCCTGCTATAGCTATATTATTCTGTCTAAACCTAAATAAAACTCCCAGTAAGCTGTTCAGGATGCCTGGCCCCTTATATTCTCGTATCTCTTCCTTAGTTAATTTCCTCGCCACTCCCCTATGAATCATATCTTCTATCTCTCTCTGATACTTCATGGCATATTCATTGCCCAGTTTCTTCAATCTATTCTCTGTAGTTTTTAATCTAGCATTAGCTACTTTAATATTGTCTTTCAAATGCATTGGATCCCTTAGCCAAGGATACTTTGCTAGCCAGCATTTCTGCTCCTCATTATATAACAATCCTTCCTCAATCAATGCTAGTTCTCTTTCTTCTTTTAAATTTATGCAATTAGGTTCAGGACATCCTCGACACACACACTTTATACACTGTGGCTTACATTTTGTTCCCATTTCCTCCATGGCAAAGAATTTATCCAATTTAGTCTTTAAGCTATCTGTTGACTCTATGTTACTTTCCTTCAAATCTACGAGACTAGACAGTTTATGAGTTCTCACAAGTAAATGATTGCTGGTGTTAGATCCATTGGTAATCTTGTCATGTCTACCTCGAATGCTGAACCCAAATTGATTTTCCAGTAACTGAATGCCCTTATTGTCTTCAACAACCCTTGGCAGTATTTCACAACAATCTGTACCGATGAGCATATCAATTTCCCCATATGGGAGATCCACCTCTACGTTCGAGATTCTTACAAAAAGTTCAGGTAATCTGGTTAAGTCAATCCTTTTGATTTTGGAAGATATTTCATTCATACCGACAGCATCCACATTCCAAACTTTACCATTCTTATCAGTTAATGGTACACAGTATGTTTTGCTTGATTGATATTCAATCGTGTTGCCTACCTTGACCAGAGATAAATTTACATCCTTTCCACTCAATCCTAACTTCTTGGCCATCCTATGAGTAATTAAAGAAGTATCTGAACCCGGATCCCACAATATAGTGATGGGCAGATTTTTACCATGCACCGTACTAATATTCAACAAAGCTTTGCCTCTCTTCTCCATTACTGCATTGTGAGAACTGCTTTCTATTCTGTCTTGATGCAAAAGTGGATGATGATTCCGATTACATGGTCCTTGGCCTTCAATGACTACATCACACAATTTGCCTACATTACACCCACGTGCTGAATGATATCCCTTTAAACACCTAAAACATATACCATTCCTCTTAATCACATCAAATCTTTCTTTGCTATTACAGTCCTTGAACTTGAAACAATTTGTTATATCATGACTCTCTGAATTGTGTAATAAACAACCTATACTTATATTGTTCTCCTTGTATTTAATACCCTTTATCATTTCATTCAACTTTACAATGCATGACTCAAATTCTCTATTCTTGCTCTGTTGTTCTTCATTCAATTTTCTCATCAGCTTAACCAACTCTGACTCCGAATTGTTTTCGACCACATTTTCAACATGATGTACTGTTGCTCTACAATCACTAGTACTAGTTCTTACATTTGAATTCATGTACTCTAAAACCTTCCTTTCTTTCTGCAAGAAACCCAACAGCTCAGAAAACAATTCACCAGTGACCGAGATATCACTTGCTTTAATTACCCATTCTCTCTTTTGTAGTGAAGGCAGAATTTTCTCAATATGGCTAACAACATTAGCTGTGTTGAGTTCATCAGATAGATTTACCCTTTTTAAATCTAACCAACATTGTTCAACCTGATCAACCATTTTAATAAACCCTTTAGTATCACCATCTGATATCTTCCTCAGAGATTTGAGATCACTTATCACCAAGTCTACAATTTTCCTTGGGTTACCAAATTTGTCATCCAACCGCTTAAACATTTCATTGTAATTACCTTCCGAGCCCTTTACTGTCTGGAGTGCCTCCCCACCTAAACACATTTTGAGTGCATATGGATCAGTACCATATTCACTCTGAACCAAGTTCTTATAATCCTCTTTAAATGTAGGATATTCTCTTAAATTACCTTCAAACTTGGGAGGTTCAAATCTCTTTACCTTAACCTTTGGTTTGTCTGTTGCCTTCTCCTCACTCTTTGTCATGAATATCTTAGCACACAGTTCATTCTTTAATCTTTCACTATCTAAAATATATTGTTCAGCCTCTTCTCCCAGGTTTTTATTTTCTAATTTATCCTCATTATCAGATATAAATTGTATCAGTTCATCATTCTTACACTCTAAACACTTAAATGCTTCTATTACTTCCTCATAGTTAGTCTTCAACACTAATAGATCATCACCTCTGTCTATTCCTTCTTTACATAGAGTTACCTTCCTGGTGAACTTTCCTTTAGCAATTCCCCTCTGCTTCTTGAGGGCGTTGAGGTCCTCTTGCACACCCATGGCGTTGAAGTGTACTGGGATATCAAGGAAAAGCCATCAGCTGCAACAGTCTTTTATTGGAGCAAAGTTTCAACCTGAAATGTGATATTCAGGTAATAGGGATAACAAAAATAAATATTCTATTTGCGAAAAAAAAGAGAAAATATACATACATCAATTAATACTAAAGTAACAATCCAATCCGAATAAACAAATGAACTGCTTATATCACAATATTAAATAATACAAGGAATGCCTACACAATTCGTGCGACGTAACTAAATAATCTGCAACAATATCACAAAATAAATCATACATTGTATATTTTCATTGAACTCACTTCAATGGCCACACTATCACAGTCCATGATTCCCAGTAGTTGCCATCACGTCTCAGTTACGGCACAAACCCATATCCACAGCATTGGATAAACACTGGCTGAAATCATATGAAAGTAAACACTCCACATTATGGCCGACGCCAACACAACAAACTCCTGTTCCGTGTATTTTCAATATTAATGAGTATCATCCCCTCTGAATTTATTTGAACCCTTCAACATCCTTAAACATACCTTCATGAGTGTAAAGACTTGTGCCCAATAACTGCCACTTCTATAAAAGGTCGCCAACACAAATTCCCTGCGAAGTGGGTTCACACACGAGTCGTCCACCGCCACAGCAACGTCATACGAGGGCTCATGGGTAAACAAAAAATACTCGAGATGCGCAACAAACATCTCACCCGTAATATCAAATAAACGTAAATATTCCTATTTTCATATACCTATCATGCTAATGATACACTCCCCCCCCCCCCCTTCACAATGACTACCGTGGACTAGATTACATTGGACAAGTTACATATGCTTAAACTTGTTCTTCTATAGGCAACAGCATCACTAATCTATGTACTGATCTACACATGATCTTATCCGCCTCATCATCATGCCCTTTGCCATCCTTTATTATTTTATATCTTAAATTAACTTCACGAATTATTCCATTTCGTCCTGGGTCAGTCCTAATTACTTGAGCCAGCTTCCATGTTCTCCTTACAATATTGCTATCTTGCACTAGAACAACATCTCTTATTGTCAAGGGCCCAAACAAATCTTCTGCTGTATGATATAATGGTGGAGCAGGTTTCATCCTTTCTGCCCTCACTTGACCCATGCATTGATCTTCCACTTTCTTACTTAATTTTCTACATGTTACACATTTATTTTTTATGGTTCTTATTAATTTTCTAGCTCCTGGAATCCAAAATTTCCTCTGTATCTTACACAATATAGTCTCTATACCTGCATGATCCACTTTATGTAGACAGGATATGTACAATCTAGTAACAGGGTGTTTATTCGGTATTAACATGAAATTTTCTTGATTCCAATTGTCTTTCAACCACTTCGAAATTCGTTGTCCTACTACTATAACTCCCCTTTCAATTGATGGTCCCAATCTTTTGAACCTTGTTTCCCAATCAGTCATGCTCTTTTGCACTTCTTTGACCCATAATATTTCTGCATCTGTAATCCCTTGAACTGTGGGGCTTCTTAGAATACCTTTGAAAGACTTGTATTTGAATACATTCATTACCCTACATGTAACTCTCAACAATTTGTAATAGTCACTATACCTATTAACATCAATTAATTGTATATCACCATTCTCATGACTTGCATTATTAACCGTCATGATAATACCAATTCTGTCAGTTAACTCACCCTTTTGGATTTGTGATCTTACAATTGATGAGCTAACTATGTGGTAAATTCCCTCAAACTTCCATGTAAACTCCTTTAATATAGATTCTCTTAATCTAGCAGCCATAAGAGCTGCACATAGTTCTAACCTAGGAATTGACATTTGCTTTATTGGTGCAATCTTATTTCTAGCTGCTATCAGATGTGACTCAAATTCATCTTCACCAATTTGCCACCTCACATATGCACAAGCTCCGTATGCTTGCATGCTACCATCCGAAAATATTATTAAACTTGGTTTACCAACTACATTGGATGGTATCAAGGATCTTCTAAAAGTCAATCTCTCTAACTCATACAATTCCTTAAAAAACATCTTACATTCCTTAACCGTGGAAACATCAAGTGTATCATCCCACTTGATTCCGCCATCTTTCGATTCACCTTTGGAAATCACGAGTCTCATCAAAATTTTAGCTTTGAGCAATACTGGTACAGCAAACCCTAATGGATCATATATGGATGCAATTTGACTCAATAGCATTCTGCGTATTAAATGTTCTGGAAATTTATCATCAATTTCATCTGAATTTAAATTTGGACCACTTCTGACCTTTCTTATTCTTGAAGAAAAATTAAGTTTTACCGTAAAGAAAAAATGATCCTCCAACGGGTTCCATTTCAATCCTAAGATCTTCTCATGGTCAGATTTTATCACATTGACCTTGCAGCTTTCATAATGCCCACTGACAATCCAATGTTTAACTCTGAAACTTCCCTGAGACAATATCTTCTCCGCATCCTGTATTAACTTGAATGCATTCTCAATGGTATCAGTGGAATATAGTATGTCATCAACATAAGTATTATTAATAATCATACCTTGCACATCTGGATATTCCTTGCCAAATTTCTCTACAGTGTGTCTCAACGCTAGCGTAGCTATGGTACCACTAGGCTTATCTCCAAACGCTACTGTGGTAAGAGCATACTGATCAGGTGTTTTCTTGTCATCCAAATCCCTCCATACAAATCTGTGTGTATGTTCATCCACTGTGCTGAGCTTGACAGTATGGTACATTTTAGCTATGTTGCCTGCTATAGCTATATTATTCTGTCTAAACCTAAATAAAACTCCCAGTAAGCTGTTCAGGATGCCTGGCCCCTTATATTCTCGTATCTCTTCCTTAGTTAATTTCCTCGCCACTCCCCTATGAATCATATCTTCTATCTCTCTCTGATACTTCATGGCATATTCATTGCCCAGTTTCTTCAATCTATTCTCTGTAGTTTTTAATCTAGCATTAGCTACTTTAATATTGTCTTTCAAATGCATTGGATCCCTTAGCCAAGGATACTTTGCTAGCCAGCATTTCTGCTCCTCATTATATAACAATCCTTCCTCAATCAATGCTAGTTCTCTTTCTTCTTTTAAATTTATGCAATTAGGTTCAGGACATCCTCGACACACACACTTTATACACTGTGGCTTACATTTTGTTCCCATTTCCTCCATGGCAAAGAATTTATCCAATTTAGTCTTTAAGCTATCTGTTGACTCTATGTTACTTTCCTTCAAATCTACGAGACTAGACAGTTTATGAGTTCTCACAAGTAAATGATTGCTGGTGTTAGATCCATTGGTAATCTTGTCATGTCTACCTCGAATGCTGAACCCAAATTGATTTTCCAGTAACTGAATGCCCTTATTGTCTTCAACAACCCTTGGCAGTATTTCACAACAATCTGTACCGATGAGCATATCAATTTCCCCATATGGGAGATCCACCTCTACGTTCGAGATTCTTACAAAAAGTTCAGGTAATCTGGTTAAGTCAATCCTTTTGATTTTGGAAGATATTTCATTCATACCGACAGCATCCACATTCCAAACTTTACCATTCTTATCAGTTAATGGTACACAGTATGTTTTGCTTGATTGATATTCAATCGTGTTGCCTACCTTGACCAGAGATAAATTTACATCCTTTCCACTCAATCCTAACTTCTTGGCCATCCTATGAGTAATTAAAGAAGTATCTGAACCCGGATCCCACAATATAGTGATGGGCAGATTTTTACCATGCACCGTACTAATATTCAACAAAGCTTTGCCTCTCTTCTCCATTACTGCATTGTGAGAACTGCTTTCTATTCTGTCTTGATGCAAAAGTGGATGATGATTCCGATTACATGGTCCTTGGCCTTCAATGACTACATCACACAATTTGCCTACATTACACCCACGTGCTGAATGATATCCCTTTAAACACCTAAAACATATACCATTCCTCTTAATCACATCAAATCTTTCTTTGCTATTACAGTCCTTGAACTTGAAACAATTTGTTATATCATGACTCTCTGAATTGTGTAATAAACAACCTATACTTATATTGTTCTCCTTGTATTTAATACCCTTTATCATTTCATTCAACTTTACAATGCATGACTCAAATTCTCTATTCTTGCTCTGTTGTTCTTCATTCAATTTTCTCATCAGCTTAACCAACTCTGACTCCGAATTGTTTTCGACCACATTTTCAACATGATGTACTGTTGCTCTACAATCACTAGTACTAGTTCTTACATTTGAATTCATGTACTCTAAAACCTTCCTTTCTTTCTGCAAGAAACCCAACAGCTCAGAAAACAATTCACCAGTGACCGAGATATCACTTGCTTTAATTACCCATTCTCTCTTTTGTAGTGAAGGCAGAATTTTCTCAATATGGCTAACAACATTAGCTGTGTTGAGTTCATCAGATAGATTTACCCTTTTTAAATCTAACCAACATTGTTCAACCTGATCAACCATTTTAATAAACCCTTTAGTATCACCATCTGATATCTTCCTCAGAGATTTGAGATCACTTATCACCAAGTCTACAATTTTCCTTGGGTTACCAAATTTGTCATCCAACCGCTTAAACATTTCATTGTAATTACCTTCCGAGCCCTTTACTGTCTGGAGTGCCTCCCCACCTAAACACATTTTGAGTGCATATGGATCAGTACCATATTCACTCTGAACCAAGTTCTTATAATCCTCTTTAAATGTAGGATATTCTCTTAAATTACCTTCAAACTTGGGAGGTTCAAATCTCTTTACCTTAACCTTTGGTTTGTCTGTTGCCTTCTCCTCACTCTTTGTCATGAATATCTTAGCACACAGTTCATTCTTTAATCTTTCACTATCTAAAATATATTGTTCAGCCTCTTCTCCCAGGTTTTTATTTTCTAATTTATCCTCATTATCAGATATAAATTGTATCAGTTCATCATTCTTACACTCTAAACACTTAAATGCTTCTATTACTTCCTCATAGTTAGTCTTCAACACTAATAGATCATCACCTCTGTCTATTCCTTCTTTACATAGAGTTACCTTCCTGGTGAACTTTCCTTTAGCAATTCCCCTCTGCTTCTTGAGGGCGTTGAGGTCCTCTTGCACACCCATGGCGTTGAAGTTGAAATGTACTGGGATATCAAGGAAAAGCCATCAGCTGCAACAGTCTTTTATTGGAGCAAAGTTTCAACCTGAAATGTGATATTCAGGTAATAGGGATAACAAAAATAAATATTCTATTTGCGAAAAAAAAAGAAAATATACATACATCAATTAATACTAAAGTAACAATCCAATCCGAATAAACAAATGAACTGCTTATATCACAAAATTAAATAATACAAGGAATGCCTACACAATTCGTGCGACGTAACTAAA
>NC_061856.1:500749-508249 GCF_019202785.1 Penaeus chinensis | reverse complement strand
CTGTTGATTCAGTGGTTATTGATCTATCCTTTTCACTCATGTTGCGAACAGCATAAATTTTTCCTCATGTGCAGATGTTGATTTCGTTTCGTTTCGTTAAATTCGTTTCTTCCATTTGTTGGTTGTTGATTTATTTTGGTATTGTCACCATAAACTTGTTCCAGAACGTCGATGATTTGCCTATTCTCCCACCCGAGTTTCATCATGAATTTTATGTTTCCCCTGGCATCGATTTTGATGGCCTCCTGTCAGGCTTGAATGGTGTCTGACTTTCAACTGGCGGCGATGTATTATTGCCTGCATTTAAGGATTCATGCCTGAACACATCATAAAAACGTTGGTACAAGGGTCAGCCGCCCAGGTCTTCCGTCTCCAAGTCTCTCTTTCCAGGGCCTCTTCCGGATGCACACCGAAGTGACTCATATCCTCCTTCACGTTATCTCTCCATTTCTTCTTTAGTCTTACCCCGAGCCTTCTTCCTGGTATTGTACTTTTCATAGCCACTTTTGCCGGATGTCCTTCACATGTCCATACCATCTCATTCTTATCACCTTGACCTTTTCGTTGATGTCACTCATTTCCAATTCTCTCCTGATGTCAGTTCTTTCTCTCAGCGTCACACCTTTGATTCTTTTCACCATCCTCATTTCTGTCGCTTCCAGTATCCTCTCCTCCTTCTTTCCCATTGTCCATACTTCTGCCCCATATAGGAGCACAGGTCGTATTATAGGGCTGTATAGCTTCACCTTGAGTTTCCTAGGCATCATCCTGTCACTGATAACACCTGACCGTTCTCTCCACTTGTTCCATGCTGCTGCCACTCTAGCTCTTATAACCACTTGCGACATTCCCCTGGCATCTACGGTTACACCAAGGTATTTGAACTCCTGGACCTGCTTGAGCCTAGCCTTGACCTTGTCTTTGATGTTTACTTCCACATCCCTCCTGCTACTTACCATAACTTTAGTCTTCTTGGTGTTCACCTTCAAACACTTGCTCTCCTTTCCAATCTGCTACCTCAGCCATCTTCTCTGCAGCTCTTCCTCACTGTCTGCCACTACTACTAAGTCGTCTGCAAACAAAAGCTCCCATGGCAGGCCTGTGTGGAAGTTCTCACTGATGACGTCAAGTACCATGATAAAGGGGAAGGGACTAAGTACAGATCCTTGGTGCAGACCAATTCCGATCATGAACTCGTCTGTTCTGCCATATTTTGTTCTCACGGTGGTCCTTGCTTCTCGATATGTGGTTTGAACTATCCTTATCAGTTTCTCTGGGGCTTTTTGCTGTCTGAGGCACCAGTACACCAGGTCTCTAGGGACCCGGTCGTACGCATTCTCCAGGTCCACGAAAGTATAGTATAAGTCCCTGTTCACTTCACGATGCTTTTCCTGCTGTTGCTTTATAATAAAAGCAGCGTCCATTGTTCCCCTACCTGGGCTAAAGCCAAACTGCATATCATTTACCGACACCAGTCCACGTAACCTTCCCTCTATTACCTTTTCAAGTATCTTCATAACATGTTCTAGGAGATTGATGTCCCTGAAGTTCCCGCAGTCCAGTCGGTCCCCTTTCCTCTTGTAAATGGTCACTAGTTAACCTACTTCCCATTCTGCTGGCATCTTCTCTTCGTCCCATACATTCTGAAGGAGTGACGTGACCATCTGGATTCCCTCCCTGCCTAGGTGTTTTAGTAGGTCCACTGGTATCACTGAGCACCCTATTGCCCTCCCGCGCTTCATTTTCTTCATTGCTTCTTCTACTTCCTTCTCGTTTAAATCAGGCAAGGGGCCTTCTACCGGTGGGCAATCCTGGAGTGGGTCCCACTCATTTTCCAGTACTCCCTCCATCATTCCTTGATCTTATTCTCATCTGTCAGTAAGACTCCATCTTTGTCCTTTATTACAGATGCCTCTCCCACGTTCTGTCTACTTTGTGCTCTTTGCTTTGCCACTTTGTATAGTATCTTCTCTCCTTCCTTGGTTTCCATCTTCTCGTACCACTCCCTCCAAGCCTCCTCCTTGGCCTTGGCCACCACTCTCTTTGCTTCTCCCTTGATCTCTTTACACGCCTCTCTCAGGTCTTCATCTCTATCCCTCTGCCATGCCTTGAAGGCTACGTTTTTCCTTCTATTAGCTTCTTGCACTTCTGCGCTCCAACACCATGTCTCCCTTCCTTGGTACCGAATGAGAAAATTGAATGAAGAACAACAGAGCAAGAATAGAGAATTTGAGTCATGCATTGTAAATTTGAATGAAATGATAAAGGGTATTAAATACAAGGAGAACAATATAAGTATAGGTTGTTTATTACACAATTCAGAGAGTCATGATATAACAAATTGTTTCAAGTTCAAGGACTGTAATAGCAAAGAAAGATTTGATGTGATTAAGAGGAATGGTATATGTTTTAGGTGTTTAAAGGGATATCATTCAGCACGTGGGTGTAAAGTAGGCAAATTGTGTGATGTAGCCATTGAAGGCCAAGGACCATGTAATCGGAATCATCATCCACTTTTGCATCAAGACAGAATAGAAAGCAGTTCTCACAATGCAGTAATGGAGAAGAGAGGCAAAGCTTTGTTGAATATTAGTACGGTGCATAGTAAAAATCTGCCCGTCACTATATTGTGGGATCCGGGTTCAGATACTTCTTTAATTACTTATAGGATGGCCAAGAAGTTAGGATTGAGTGGAAAGGATGTAAATTTATCTCTGGTCAAGGTAGGCAACACAATTGAATATCAATCAAGTAAAACATACTGTGTACCATTAACTGATAAGAATGGTAAAGTTTGGAATGTGGATGCTGTCGGTATGAATGAAATATCTTCCAAAATCAAAAGGATTGATTTGTCCAGATTACCTGAACTTTTTGTAAGAATCTCGAACGTAGAGGTGGATCTCCCATATGGGGAAATTGATATGCTCATCGGTACAGATTGTTGTGAAATACTGCCAAGGGTTGTTGAAGACAATAAGAGCATTCAGTTACTGGAAAATCAATTTGGGTTCAGCATTCGAGGTAGACATGACAAGATTACCAATGGATCTAACACATGTCCTGTCGAGGATGTCCTGAACCTAATTGCATAAGTTTAAAAGAAGAAAGAGAACTAGCATTGATTGAGGAAGAATTGTTATATAATGAGGAGCAGAAATGCTGGCTAGCAAAGTATCCATGGCTAAGGGATCCAATGCATTTGAAAGACAATATTAAAGTAGCTAATGCTAGATTAAAAAAACAGAGAATAGATTAAAGAAACTGGGCAATGAATATGCCATGAAGTATCGGAGAGAGATAGAAGATATGATTCATAGGGGAGTGGCGAGGAAATTAACTAAGGAAGAGATACGAGAATATGAGGGTCCAGTTCATTATATTCATCCTCATGAAGTATTGAAACCAGAATCCAACTCAACTCCAATACGCATTGTCTTCAACTCTTCTGCGTCATACATGGGGCAGAAGTTAAATGATTTCTGGGCAAAGGGGCCAGATATCCTGAACAGCTTACTGGGAGTTTTATTTAGGTTTAGACAGAATAATATAGCTATAGCAGGCGACATAGCTAAAATGTACCATACTGTCAAGCTCAGCACAATGGATGAACATACACACAGATTTTTATGGAGGGATTTGGATGACAAGAAACCACCTGATCAGTATGCTCTTACCACAGTAACGTTTGGAGATAAGCCTAGTGGTACCATAGCTATGCTAGCGTTGAGACACACTGTAGAGAAATTTGGCAAGGAATATCCAGATTTGCAAGATATGATTATTAATAATACTTATGTTGATGACATACTATATTCCACTGATACCGTGGAGAATGCATTCAAGTTAATACAGGATGCGGAGAAGATATTGTCTCAGGGAAGTTTCAGAGTTAAACATTGGATTGTCAGTGGGCATTATGAAAGCTGCAAGGTCAATGTGATAAAATCTGACCATGAGAAGATCTTAGGATTGAAATGGAACCCGTTGGAGGATAATTTTTTCTTTACAGTAAAACTTAATTTTTCTTCAAGAATAAGAAAGGTCAGTAGTGGTCCAAATTTAAATTCAGATGAAATTGATGATAAATTTCCAGAACATTTAACACGCAGAATGCTATTGAGTCAAATTGCATCCATATATGATCCATTAGGGTTTGCTGTACCAGTATTGCTCAAAGCTAAAATTTTGATGAGACTCGTGATTTCCAAAGGTGAGTCGAAAGATGGCGGAATCAAGTGGGATGATCCACTTGACATTTCCACGGTTAAGGAATGTAAGATGTTTTTTAAGGAATTGTATGAGTTAGAGAGATTGACTTTTAGAAGATCCTTGATACCACCCAATGTAGTTGGTCAACCAAGTTTAATAATATTTTCGGATGGTAGCATGCAAGCATACGGAGCTTGTGCATATGTGAGGTGGCAAATTGGTGAAGATGAATTTGAGTCACATCTGATAGCAGCTAGAAATAAGATTGCACCAATGAAGCAAATGTCCATTCCTAGGTTAGAACTATGTGCAGCTCTTATGGCTGCTAGATTAAGAGAATCTATATTAAAGGAGTTTACATGGAAGTTTGAGGCAATTTACCACATAGTTGACTCATCAATTGTAAGATCACAAATCCAAAAGGAGAGTCACGGATTCAATACCTTTGTTGCAGTACGCATAGCAGAGATACAAATCAAAACTGACCCAAAGGAATGGTGGTGGGTCGATTCAACACAGAATATCGCAGACTTGACCTCTAGACCATGCAAACCAGAGAAAAATGGGAGAGAGTTTGACTGGCAAAATCTACCCAAGTTTTTAATTTTACCAACTAATAGATGGCCCATCAGGCAAACTTGTGAGGATGAATTAACTGACAGAATTGGTATTATCATGACGGTTAATAATGCAAGTCATGAGAATGGTGATATACAATTAATTGATGTTAATAGGTATAGTGACTATTACAAATTGTTGAGAGTTACATGTAGGGTAATGAATGTATTCAAATACAAGTCTTTCAAAGGTATTCTAAGAAGCCCCACAGTTCAAGGGATTACAGATGCAGAAATATTATGGGTCAAAGAAATGCAAAAGATCATGACTGTTTGGGAAACAAGATTCAAAAGATTGGGACCATCAATTGAAAGGGGAGTTATAGTAGTAGGACAACGTATTCCTAAGTGGTTGAAAGACAATTGGAATCAAGAAAATTTCATGTTAATACCGAATAAACATCCTGTTACTAGGTTGTACATATCCTGTCTACATAAAGTGGATCATGCAGGTATAGAGACTACATTGTGTAAGATACAGAGGAAATTTTGGATTCCGGGAGCTAGAAAATTAATAAGAACCATAAAAAATAAATGTGTAACATGTAGAAAATTTAGTAAGAAAGTGGAAGATCAATGCATGGGTCAAGTGAGGGCAGAAAGGATGAAACCTGCTCCACCATTCTATCATACAGCAGTAGATTTGTTTGGGCCCTTGACAATAAGAGATTCAGTTAAGAAGAGAACTTATGGTAAAGCATTTGGAATTATTTTTAACTGCTTAGTGACAAGAGCAGTTTATTTGGATTTAGCTGTGGGATATAGTACCGATGATTTCTTAACCACTTTTCAAAGGTTCATTGCTATTAGGGGGGCCCCTAAATTCATGTATTCTGATAGGGGAACTCAGCTAATATCAGCTAGTAAGAAAATAGAGAGGATTAGGGAGAAAGAGGGTGTGACCTGGATTTTCAATATGCCAAGTGATGCACCATGGTATAATGGTGTAAGTGAAGCACTGATCAAATCAGTCAAAAGGAGTATTTGTGTTAGTATTGGAGATTCTATACTAAATTTTGGAGAATTACAGACTGCCTTATTTTCTATTGCCAATCTAATGAATGAAAGACCAATAGGCTTAAAACCTGGGTTTAGTTTGGAATTGGGTAGCTATCTCTGCCCAAATGATCTGTTACTTGGTCGATCTAGCTGTCATTGTCCAATTGGCTTGTATGAAATTGATGGAGATCATAAAAGGAGATTGAGGTTTATCCAAAATATTATAAATTCTTTTTTGAAGAAGTGGCAAAGGGACTATTTCCCGTCAATGTTGATTAGACAGAAATGGCATACAGCCAAAAGGAATGTGAAAGTAGATGTTGTTCTAGTGCAGGATAGTAATATTGTAAGGGGAACATGGAAGCTGGCTCAAGTAATTAGGGCTGACCCAGGACGAGATGGAATAGTTCGTGAAGTTAATTTAAGATATAAAATAATAAAGGATGGCAAAGGTTATGATGGTGAGTCGGATAAGATCATGTGTAGATCGGTACATAGATTAGTGATGCTGTTGCCAATAGAAGAACAAGATTAAGCATATGTAACTTGTCCAATGTAATCTAGTCTACGGTAGTCATTGTGAAGGGGGGGAGTGTATCATTAGTATGATAGGTATATGAAAATAGGAATATTTACGTTTATTTGATATTACGGGTGAGATGTTTTGTTGCGCATCTCGAGTATTTTTTGTTTACCCATGAGCCCACGTATGACGTTGCTGTGGCGGTGGACGCCTCGTGTGTGAACCCACTTCGCAGGGAATATTGGTGTTGGCGACCTTTCACAGAAGTGGCAGTTATTGGGCACAAGTCTTTACATTCATGAAGGTATGTTTAAGGATGTTGAAGGGTTTCAAATTAATATCAGAGGAGGATGATACTCATTAATATTGAAAATACACGGAACATGAGTTTGTTGTGTTGGCGTTGGCCATAATGTGGAGTGTTTACTTTCATATGGATTTCAGCCAGTGTTATATCCAATGGGCTGTGGATATGGGTTTGTGCCGTAACTGAGACGTGATGGCAACTACTGGGAATCATGGACTGTGATAGTGTGGCCATTGAAGTGAGTTCAATGAAAATGTACAATGTATGATTTATTTTGTGATATTGTTGCAGATTATTTAGTTTACGTCGCACGAATTGTGTAGGCATTCCTTGTATTATTTAATATTGTGATATAAGCAGTTCATTTGTTTATTCGGATTGGATTGTTACTTTAGTATTAATTGGTGTATGTATATTTTCTCTTTTTTTCGCAAAATAGAATATTTATTTTGTTAATCCCTATTACCTGAATATCACATTTCAGGTTGAAACTATGCTCCAATAAAAGACTGTTGCAGCTTATGGCTTTTCCTTGATATCCCAGTACAATATATTTATATATACATACACACACACACACACACACACACACACACACACACACACACACATATATATACATATATATATATATATATATATATATATATATATATATATGTATATATATAAATAGATATATGTATATATTTACATATATACATATATAATCATACATATACACACACACACACACACACACACACATACGCACACACACACACATACGCACACACATACACACGCAGACACACATACACACAGACATACATACACACGCACACACATACACACGTAGACAT
>NC_061856.1:493249-495749 GCF_019202785.1 Penaeus chinensis | reverse complement strand
CTGCACTGTGTTCACCAATTGGTTCTAGCTATACTAAGGCCTTCTTATGCCACCATGAAGTAAATTGGTTGCAACTATATCCACCGAATGTAGGGCAATTTTCTACAAAAGAAATCTTAGCCAATCCGCCCATGTATAACACTACTCTACACAATACTGGAGGACCGTTGGAAATGCCTGTGACATATTATTTATATAAATTATGTAAACAAACACATTCATAGTTCCAAATTAAAGGGATCAAACAATGACAATACAGACCTGAACCGAAACTGGGATTAAGGAAAATAGCTAATATTTTTGTAAAATCTGTAAAGCAAAGAGCCTAAATCCTAAAGAGGTACTCTTAAGAATTGTATTTTAGAATATAAAATCAAATTCATACTAGAGAACCTACATTCACAGTGGGGCCTGTTGGACCTGAATATCTATGTGGAGTAAAAATTGAGGCAGATCTAAGAATGACCCTATCCTAAATTAGTCAGAAGGTTAGGGGAAAGAGCAGACCTCAAAACCTTATTCTGATATAAAAATATAAAATTTGGTGTCTTTCAGACCCCACATTTTCTACGGAGGATTGAAGATGGCATACCATGTGATTTCCTCTTTTGTAATAAACCATAACATGAACTATCGGAGGTGCATCTGATTGCTATCAGCATTGGCAGTGGCATTGGCATGTTGAATATTGATGCAAACAATAAGAACAATAATGATAACATATGTGATGGCTATGATTATGATCTAAATAATGACGTTTATGATGTTAGTAGACCTCAAGTATTCATCTTGATAACTGAGCATAACTTATGCGATCGGTTTCATAGCATGATATTACTGATCGCGTAAAGATTGCTTTAGAAACTTCTTTATTAATAACATCAGAACGACCGAAACAATGATTGCTCTTTGATTGTTCGCTTGTATGAACCTCCGACAACTGTCCGACGAAGTAATGTATGATGTGGTAAATATGTGTTATATTCTCGCTGACAATATATTTCACAAAACTTCGTGTTTGCTTGTCCAGAATCGCCTCTGAATCATTAAATACCTGATAATTTGAATTTCACTATGATAGCTTTTATACATTTCCAACTCAAAATTTTATCATTAGCTTTTATTCAGTGTGCTCAACATACTAATAAAAAAGGCATATCTATATATGTGTGTGTGTGTGTGTGTGTGTTTGTGTGTGTGTTTGTGTGTGTGTGTGTGTGTGTGTGTGTGTGTGTGTGTGTGCATTACCCGATTTAATATTTTTATCAGTATTTTATCATTGTTATTGCCAATATTACTTTTATTAATATTTTCTTTTTCTTTTATCATTACTACTACTTCTACTTTAAATACGACTATGACTATTATTAGTAGTACTATTTCATCATTGCAATCGTTATTATTGTTGCTGTTGTTAATTTTATTAATCTCTACTATCAGCGGTTGTAGTAGAAATGTTATCATTAATACTGTTATTATTACTAGTAGCAGCAGTAGTACTAATTAATATTGTCAACTATTTTTTTCTAATTACTCAACCTAATGTATTTATCAGTGATGTTGCACGGATTTTTACCGCGGGGCATAGCCAAGTGGCATTCAGTGGCTAAGGCCTGGTGGAGATGAATTTTATGTATTCTAAAGTCCTATTCGAGTTTTTTGTTTTGTAAATAAGTAATAACTATCCTGCGAGGCAACCCTCTCAGTCCCTAACATCTCGTTTAACCCCCATCCACATTCTTTGATGGTAATCTTCTGTATTCTATTGGGATTTTTGTATAGATACCTTACCTGCGACATTTATCTCCCCAGTAATCAGTCCCCTTCATTGAAAATGAAAACCTAGCCAAAAAAAAAAAAAAAAGACTTGTCCTTACTGCGACGGTAACACTATGTTTTGGAATTCAGTATAAGTGTAAGTCGCATGTTTGCTGTGTATTAATCGGTTGGCTCTGCTTTCCAAAAATGCTTCTGCTTGAAAAGAAGTATAAGAAAACCTGATAACTCACTTGTAGTAAGCATAAAAACAAGAGTTATGACAAGATTATAACTTTCATGTGATAACGCGAATCTTGTGAGAGGAAAAGTGCGATCAAATCTGGTTTTACTGCTTGTTCTAACTTCAGTACTTTTAGTTGTCAACAAGTTTTCTTTTTCGTTTTGTGTATTGCATTATACTACAATAAAATTAAACTTTTCATTACCACCAAGGAACTTTTAGCTCATTTTTCGGACACACTTATACATATATCGCAGTATGCTCATAATGACGATGATATTAATAACATAACTAGTAACTAGAGATAGCAATAAACGTTAAACAAAAATCTGATTATGGCATTTTAAAATTGTAAAAGTATTGTAAAAACGAAAAGCTTTTGAAAACGGTAGACATGACATCATAAAAGATGTTATCAATGGCACTACGTGATTTCAGATGTCTGTATATTTTAAATCCTGTAATTATTCTTCAGACTTAACAAAGCCATGCATAATAGGT
>NC_061856.1:485749-488249 GCF_019202785.1 Penaeus chinensis | reverse complement strand
TGAGATGGTATCACCCTGTCTAACACCTTCCTTAATTGGGATTTTATCGGTTTCTGTGTGGAGCTTGATGGTTGCTGTCCCATCTTGGTATAAATCTATTAATATTTTACAATATATATCTCCTCGACTCCCTGTCTTCGAATAGCTTCTAGTACTGCTGGTATTTGTACAGAGTCAAATAACTCTTCGTAATCAATGAATGCCATACACAGGGATTTCCTATATTCGTTTATTTATATCTTATTTGGGTAAGCGTGTGCATGTGGTCTGTTGTTGAGATTCCACTGCGGAAGCCTGCCTGTTCTCTAGGCTGGTTAGAATCCAGACTGTCCGAGATGCGAGTTGTGATGATTTAGTAAACAGTTTGTAAGTAACTGAAAGGAGACTTATGGGTTGGTAGTTTTTTTAAATCCCTCCTGTCCTGTTTGCATTTTTCCAGGCTTTCGGAATTTTCCATTGAGGAGGTATTTGTTAAAAAGATTGGCTAGTTTCACTGTTGCAATTTCTCCTGTGTCTATTAAAAGGTCTATACTAATACGGTCTTCACCTGGTGTTTTCCCGCTCTTCATGCCCTTAAGCGCTCTCTTTATTTCTTCTGTTGTGATGTAATGAGCACAAGGGATGTGAAGTTAGAATGATCCAAACATTCGTCTAGAAACCTCCCTGTGTATACCTCACTTGGTCTTTATGCATATGTATTACTTATATATACCTCAGTTTTTGTCTTTAGCTATGTAAGATAAAAGTACTTATTTATTTTTCTAGAAAGATGATATTTTATTTTATTAGTTTTACATGAAGTCTATATATTTCCATTTTTGTTTTTCTTTTTTACTAAGATTAGGACATTGTAATATATAATAGTTTACCCTACATAAGTATGATTTTTTTTGTTACCTCACCATACATTTTCTTTATTTAAAGGGTACACTGTTATATGTCAATAGTACCGTTATATTAAGGTTGTATAATTGATATTTTGATGAAGAAAACAATATGTACTATTTTTGTTATTGGAAAAATTCATTAAAGTTCTGAAAATTATGCATGTATAGCTTAAGAAGACTATATGTTTGTACTATATGTGATCTGAGTAAACTTTTGAAATATATATAGTACTAAAACCGGATACTATTGCTACAATCATAGAGAGAGAGAGAAAGATAGAGATCAGAGAAGAGTGCCATTCAACAGCTTGAAAGCGTTTTAGATTATCGGGAAATATCCGAGGTAAGAAAGAATAATAAGCTGTAATTATATAATTAACAAAATCATAAAATATTATATATTTGATTTATAGGACAAAAGAAAGTAATTATTGGAGATCAAACTGGAAATTAGAGATAAATATTATGTCTTCTTCACAGCTTAAGGCTGGTACATGGCACTTGAACAACATCCCGATGTGTCTCTCTCATTATCATTAAGAATTTACAACCCTTAACATGTCCTTAACATTTATAATTGTATACTATTAAAATGATATTTAGTAAAAAAATACTATAATGTGCATACAATGACTCAGATCATATATAATAACATAAATGTTATACATAATTTGTTTGTTTGCAAGAAATATTTTGTTCTTTCAAGAAATGATTTGTTTAGATTTATAACTTTATATTGTTTTATCATTCCTAAACTAGAATAATTGTTTCTTTTCTAGGAATGGGTTTTTAGTTGTTTTTGTTATGTTTTTGTTTATGTTTTTTATTTGGTTTTGCTGAAGATTAGATTTATTCGTTCCTGGTGCTGTGCACAAGAATGAAAGAAAATAACATCTTTGGGAGCCCAGGAAATGGATGAAGAAAAGGAAAGAAGATAGCTGAGAAGAACAACTAGTGTAAAGAGAGATAGGTTGGAGTACCTGGACATTTTGGTAAAGCGTAATGAGTTATGATTCATAATGTCAACTAAAATTTGTAAGCTCATTAAGTGTTTTGATATAACCCCTTCTCTCAGTTACCTCTAAGGCTGAAGTTAAATCATAAATAACCTGTATGATTCTTTTATAGATAACTTTTGGAGAAACCACAGAAAGGAAATAACAGATAGTGCCCCTCTGGATAAAATATTTTAGTGGTTCCCAGAGGGCGCTACAGTGATGTTAGGTACTATTCTAGTTACCTCGTTCGCTTCTATCCGTGGCTGTTCATTTGCATTGTATAGATCCCTTTAAAAGTTTTCCACTACTCCTATGATTTCATTCTTATTATATGTTAAATCTCCGTCTGGTTTCTTTATTGCATATATCTGATTTCTCCCTATCCCTAGTCTCCTTTTAGCTGTGTTCATGATGGTACCTGTGACCATTTATTATTTGAGTATTGAATTTCAGTACATCTCTCTTCTTTTTGTTTATAGTTTTTGTTAGTTCAGCTGTCCCTATTTAACGATGCTTTTATGATCCTACGTTTTTGCATAAGTTCTTTAGTTTCTATCGAGAGCTTACTGGAGGTTTGTTTGACGTTCTTACCGCCTACTTCAAGTGCAGCTTCCT
>NC_061856.1:450749-453249 GCF_019202785.1 Penaeus chinensis | reverse complement strand
GTTAGCACTCGGTGGAGGATCCTCCAGAACTGCAGGGTGTATCGAAGTGCCGAGTTTTGTGGAACTGATCATAGATTAGTTGTGGCTACTCTCCGGTCCACTTTAGGAACCCCCATCGCCCAAATGAACACCTTAGGGTGTTTAATTGGACAGATTGAGGGAGGATGAGTGTACCCGGGGGTTTGCCGAGGCTATCTCTGGTCGTCTCATAGCACTCGAGGGCCTGACAGACCCTGTTCTTATGTGGGATACCTACAAGCGTGAAACGCTTGATGCAGCTCAGGAATCCATTGGTGAACGCCCAAGAACAAGACAGAATTCCATCTCACAGGAGACACTGGAAGCCACAGATGCTTGTCGTGCGGCTCGATTGTCAGGGGATCGCAACTTGCACCACTCTCTGGTGCGCAGGACTAGGTCACTGTTGAGAAGGAATAAGGAACAGTATATCAGTAATCTTGCAGAGGAGGTCGAAAGCCATTTCCTAGTAAATGACCTTCATCCTGCCTACCAAGCCCTGAGAAAGCTGAACTCCAAGCCCTCCTCACAGATGACTGCAGTCCACTTAACAAGTAGCCAGATAATCTCAGATCCTGATGGGGTGCATGTGCGTTGGGCTGAGTATTTTGAGCAGTTGTATAAGGTTGATCCACCAACAGTTAACATGGATGCAGGTAATGTTGAGATTCCTCTGCCACACCCACCCATCAGTGAGGATCCACCCTCCCTGACCGAAATTAGGGGGGCGATCTCCAAGCTGAAGAGTGGTAAAGCAGCATCTGTTTGTGGCATCCCAGCCGAATTGTTAAAGGCTGGTGGAGAACCTATGGCAAGGGGCTTGCATGCAGTCCTCTCTCCCATCTGGCAGACTGGTACCTTTCCCCCTGACCTGCTGAGGGGTGTGGTCATCCTTCTCTGGAAGGGAAAAGGGGATCGGTGGAACTGCAGCAATCACCGAGGCATTACACTACTCAGTGTACCAGGCAAGGTACTCGCGCACATCTTACTGAGACGTATCAGGGACCACCTGCTGAAGCACCAACGGCCGGAGCAATCTGGATTCACTCCAGGTAAGTCCACAATAGACCGCATCCTGGCGTTTCAAATAATTGTAGAGCGCCGTTGTGAGTTTGGACATGGGCTGCTCACAGCCTACATCAAAGTCAAGAAGGCATATGACACGGTGCATCGCAAATCACTCTGGGAGATCCTGAGACTAAGAGGAATTCCAACAAGGATTATTGGACTAATAGCAACCCTGTATACAGACACTGAAAGTGCTGTAAAATGTGGTGGGGGCCTGTCGAGCTTCTTCCCTGTTAGTTCAGGTGTGAGATAAGGCTGTGTTCTTGCAACAACCCTTTTCAATACTTGCATGGATTGGATACTGGGTAGAGCTACTGTCCAAAGTCACTGTGGAGCAACTCTGGGCAATATCAAGGTTACAGACCTTGACTTTGCTGATGATATTGCCGTTCTATCTGAATCTCTGGAAACCCTAGTGGCGGCTCTTGATGCATTTAGCAATGAAGCGAAGCCCCTGGGGCTAGAGGTCTCCTGGACCAAGACCAAGATCCAAGATTTTGGAGGCCTGCTAGGAGACCCTGTGCAGTCGGTACGTGCTTGCTGTGAAAACATCGAAGTCACAGAGAGCTTTATATACCTCGGTAGTGCAGTTCACGACTCTGGGCTGTCAGACCAAGAAGTCAGTAGACGGATTGGCCTGGCAGCAAGGGTCATGAAATCTCTCGACAAGAGTATTTGGAGATGTCGGTACCTGTGCAGGAGGACCAAGTTACGTGTTTTCAAGGCCCTGATGCTGCCAGTTTTACTCTATGGTAGTGAAACTTGGACACTATCTTGTGCTCTGGAATCTCGTCTTGATGCCTTTTGTAACAGATCCTTGTGCCGGATCATGGGGTACAGTTGGCGGGACCATGTGTCCAACCAACGGCTTCACCGTGAAACCGGTACAGGACCTGTTACTTGCACAATCCGTGATTGCCAACTCAGGCTATATGGCCACTTGGCTCGACTCCCGCAGGATGATCCTGCCCATCAGGTTATCTCTGTCCGAAACAACCCTGGATGAAGAAAGCCTGTGGGACGACCGAGAAGGTCGTGGCTTGGGCAGATCTATCAAACCTGTCATGAGGAACTAGAGATGGGCCGGGCCCCTGCCTGGCGGCTCGCCATGACGGACCCTCGTAGGTGGAAGCGAAGGGTGGATGCGGCTATGCGCCCCAGCCGGCGTTAGCCCCAAAATGATGATGATGATGAGTGAATATGTATATATATATATATATGTATATATATATATATATATATATATATATATATATATATTTATAAACACACACACACACGCGCGCACACACACACACACACACACACACACACACACACACACAGACACACACGCACACACACACACACACACACACACACACACACACCTACGCACACACACGCACACACACACACACACACCTACGCACAC
>NC_061856.1:438249-443249 GCF_019202785.1 Penaeus chinensis | reverse complement strand
AAGAATAACAGGGTTGATATCAATAGTATTAGAAAGAAAAACATTTTTCCACCAATTCAAGGAATATCAGCAACGGTCACTTAGGCCTACTGACAGGCTCCTTGCCGGCTGAGCACATATGCAGCCATATGTATGTAAGAAAAAAAAAAAAAATACATGGGATATTACATAACTCCGTGGTGCTTGGGTTGACAAACAAAAAAGGAAAATTATGGAAGCAGTAGTCACAGTCTATAGCGCCGTCCCCTTTTCTTCTCCTTAGCCAAGACCCTATTACTTCCCTTTGCTCTGGAAACCACCCAGACTTTGTCCAGAGGGGGCACTATCTGTTATCACCAATGTGTGGTTTCTCCAAAAGTTATATCTTTAGAACCACACTATAGAAGAATAATAGTCTTACAGGTTACCTATGACCTAACTCCAGCCTTAGAGGTAACTGAGAGAAGGGAAATATCAAAACACTTAATGAGCTTACAATATCTGCTGATATATTGAGTCATAAATCATTACACTTCTACAATAAAAAGCAAAAACAATCATCCACCAAAATGTCCAAGTGCATGTAATCCAACCTGTCACTCTTTACACTTGTTCTTTTTCTGAGATATATTCTTTCCTTTCCTTCGTCAATTCCATGGACTTCCAACGATGGTATTTTCTTTAATTTTTGTTTACAGGACCGGGGACGAAAAAAACAGAACTTCAATAAAACCAAACAAACAAGAAAACCTATTGCAAGAAAAGAAACAATTATTCTAGTTGAGGAATGATAAAACAAAAAGAAGTTATCAAATATAACTAAAAAAAATTCTTGTAGGGACAAAAATATTTCTTACAAACAAATTATGTAAAATATTTATTATATGTACCATATAGTAATTTTGACTAAACATCATTTCAATATTATACCATTATAAATGTTAAGAACACTTACTCTTTGAATGGGTTTTAAATTCTTAATAATAATATGAGATTAATTGATTATTTAAAATTATCTGCCGCATTAACAGCTAAGGTCACCTTGTTAGACTGAAATATTAAATTATTCAAAACGTTAAAAATTTATCAATAAATGTCATAAATAACAATAAATATTATATTAAAAAATCAGAGCAAAATCATTATCCTCTAAATGTCTAAAAACTATTACATAAACATTATGCATAATTATATTTTGTTGAAAATATTAGTTTCCCTAAGGAAACTAATCAGACCTAAAAGACCTATTAAATGTCACAATCCTCCCCCAATACATCTTTCAGTGTATATGGGGGAGACAATACCTTATTCTTTGGTCTGAGAATGTTGCACATATTTCCATTACATGTGCGACAGTTAATGGCTCTTGGCATTTCTCACAGCATGATTCACTTTAAGCCATCATCGGCCAAGAAGTCTCAGCCTTGTTAATACAACTTCTACTTGTCGGTTGGGATAGATGCTGGTTGCCCAACTACCAAGGTCATCGCTAATCGCTAACAGTTTATTTCTAGAGGTATGCCTCCATTGTTTCCTCCATTTATCACGAAGACAACTCCTGTTGCTGGGTTTCAATGTTAATGTGTGGGAGAGGAAAACGAGCATCACAGGGCTGAGTGGCAGCTGCCTTGGCCTTCTGATCAGCTCGCTCATTCCCACTGATACCAGTTATCTTTTTACGTGCTGACATCAGTGCAAGCCAATCTTGAACCTCCCTCACCACTGGATGTGACGAGTTTAAGCTCTTGATTGCTTGCAAGGCACTACGAGGGTCACTATATATAACAACGGAATGGTTTCTAAGATCTCTAGTCATCTTGACTGCTGCAAGGATGGCATGTAACTCTGCAGTGATAATCGAGGCTGATCGAGAAAGACTGCCAGATGCAGTCTTCTTTATGCTCACTGCTGCAAAGCCCACACCATTTTCAGATTTCGAACCCTCTGTATATTTTGCATATGATCCTTGGTACTTAGAAGTGTGTTGAAGAAATATCTCTCTGACTTCTGCTTCGGATCTCTCCCCTTTCCCAATTCCGACCAAATCCAACTCGACTTGATTAGTCCAAGGGGAGACTTGGGAAGTTCCAACAGCCAGAACCTTTGTGAGATTTAAATTAAGATCTCCAACAAGATTCCTCATTCTCCTACCATAGGATCGGCTATCCTCAAGGGGGTTGAACACCAATCTGTATGTAGGAGATCCCAGAATCCTTTGTAGTCTCGTGTAGTAAATCAGATTCATGTAGTCCCGGTGTAATGAAAGAGGTGGTTCTCCACTCTCAGCATACAGGGACTCCACAGAAGACCTGAAAGCCCCTATACAGATTCTGAGAGCTTCGTTATGAACCGAGTCCAACATCCAGAGAACAGTGGGAGTTGCAGATGAATAAGTCTCACATCCTTATTCAAGTTTACTATGAATAAGTGCTCGGTAAAGCCGCAGAAGCGTTGTGCGGTCTGCACCCTAAGATAGGTGTGAGAGAACCCGCAAAATACTAAGCGTTTTTGTAGCTTTCACCTTTAACTGTTTAATGTGAGGCACCCATGTAAGCCTTGAGTCAAAAATTAGACCCAAGTACTTTACCTCTTGGACAAAATGCAGTGATTTGCTCCTAAATAGAGGGAAGGATGGAACTTTCCTCGTTTGTGGAAATGCATAGCCATGGTTTTGCTTGGAGAAAATTTGAACCCATGGTATGTTGTCCTTTGCACAACCTGATTTATTGCAGTCTGCATATGTACTTTACAGTAGAAAGTCATTCACATACAGACTACATGAGACAGCACTTGGAACGACCTTTATGATGTCCTTTATAGCAATGGCAAACAGGGTCACATTTAAGACACTCCCTTGTGGGACCCCTTCCAGCTGATCTTCCAGTTTAGAGAAGCTGTTTCCCACCCTCACTCTAAACTTCCTGTTAGCAAGGAAGCTTTGTATGAAGGTAGACAATGCTCCTCTTAAACCAATGTCATACAACTTCATGAGTATGCCATGCTTCCAAGTAGTATTATAAGCCTTTCCAATGTCAAAGAAGACTGCTAGCATATGATGTCGCTGTGTGAAGGAATTCTGTATTGCTGTTTCCATCCTTACAAGTGCATCTGTGGTTGATCTCAGTTTTCTTAACCTACATTAATATGGAGTTAGCACGTTTTCCTTTTCTAGCAGCCTTGTCAACCTGAAGTTTACCATTTTCTCCATTAACCTGCAGATGTAGCTAGTGAGAGAAAATTGCCAGGTTTAGGGACAGGAATGGATATAGCTTCTTCCCATGTGGATGGCACTGTACCCTATCTATAGACCCTATTGAATAGATCCAACAGGAACGTTTGGGAGCTTTCTGGTAAGTGAGATCTCATTTGTTATGGAATATCGTCACTTCCTGGGTCAGTCTTACGGCAGAGCTGCAAAGCAGACTCCATCTCCTTGCGCAAAAATGGCAAGTTGTATGGAAGTTCTGCTGCAGTGCTACTGAAGAACGACACTGGGTGTTGTTCCTGTTGAACCCGAAGAGTGGATAATCGGGCAGTGTAAGATGCTCCAGAGGAGATCTCTGCCATGGATTTTGCTAGCTTATTTGCAACATCTGTTATGTCTGTGAGGATTATGCCATCTATTTTCAGAGCAGGTGGTGATATGGGTGTTCTTTCCAGTGATCTTATGCACTTTGTCCCATACCCTAGCCTCCTTTAGCACACGCCTGGCCTTGGCTCAGGTCTTTTTGTACTGGATCAAGGTTACCTTGCTTGGGTGTCGTTTCAACTGCCTTAATGCAGCTTTTCATGGTCTGACAGCTTTTGGCATTCATCAGGCCACCATGGTACCGGAGGTTGACGGTACTGCCTGCTACTTCTGGGAATTGATGCTTCTGCTGCAAGGTGAATTTGTGATGTGAAGTGATTAACAGCGTCTTGAACACACTGGAAATCATTCACAGATCCTTGCAATACTGCAGTTGATCTAAAAAGATTTCAGTCTGTATGTTCAAGTTGCCATCTATGCACTCCATTGGCTGGAATACCATTCACCTCCATGTAACTCTTCCATGACCTGCCAAGTGAAATTCAACTGTGAGTCAGGTGAACCAATTGACAGGTCATTAGTGGAGAAAGTCCCAGTTTGAATTTGGAAATGTGCGGGTGCGTCACTGTTGAGTAAAACTCCATCTACTATTGAGAACAAGGGTTCCAAGGCCCTTCCTCGAGGGTTGCACAAAGTGTCTCCACAGAGGTGATGCTGACCATTGAAGTCTTCCAAGAGTAGAAATGGATGAGGCAACTGCCCAAGTAAATCTTCCAAATCATCTATGTTGAGATTATGTGGAGGGAGGTAGATGGATGCATACCCCAACAAATTTTTCTACAGAATACTAAGAAAGTTTTTAAACAAGAAACTCTCGCCGCCTACACCAGTATTATCAGTGGCAAAAGACTCGTGTTATATTACACTTCCATTCCTTGGGCATTTAAGTTTTAACATTAGACAGGAACTTCAACACATTTTTAAGGATACATTCCCCCAAATTGATTTCAAATTCATTTTCAAGACAACTACCACTATGCGTTCTCTTTTGAATAAATCCGAGCCTTTACCATTTGCACTAAAATCCAGTGTTGTTTACCAATTTAATTGTTCGAGATGTAACTCTCGATATGTGGGTAGTACCACACGCTCTCTACAACACCGTATTTTGGAGCATATGGGTAAGTCTTACCGTACAGGTATTCTGCTCAGTTCACCATCACATTCTGCCATCAGAGAACACTGCTATTCCACTGGACATCCACTCACACAATATGATTTTCACATTCTGTCCTCTACCTCTAACAGACTTAACCTCATCACCTTGGAATCCTTGTTTGTCTCAAGGATGAAACCAGACCTAAACAACACAACAACTGCCTTCCCATTACATACCCAATAACTGCATATATCTCTATGTAAGTTTTAATAATAGTGGTCTTATGTTTTGTTTTGTTTTCTTGTTTTTTAACAATGTTTACTGTTCTCTTTC
>NC_061856.1:398249-400749 GCF_019202785.1 Penaeus chinensis | reverse complement strand
ATATATATACATATATATATATATATATATATATATATATTTATGTATATATATATATATTTATATATATATATATATATATATATATATATATATATATATACACACACACATATATATGTGTATATATATTTATGTATATATATGTGTATATGTATATATGTGTGTGTGTGTATATATATATATATATATATATATATATATATATATATATAAATATATATATATATATATATATATATATATATATATATATATATATATATATATGTAGCTGGCTGTTATTCCTGTGGAGCATGACGACTCGGCAATCGGTTCCCAGGAGTCGGTTTCAGTGTCATAGACCTTGAGACGTCTCTTGAAATCATCTTTGAATCTGAGCATGGGTCTGCCTGTTTCTTGATCCTTCAAAGAGTTTGACATAAATGATAACCACATAACTAGTCCATCGCAGCTGGTTCTGTATCAGTAGTGCCTCGTCTTTGTACTTCTACATCAATGATCTTGTCCTGCCGTCGGATCTTGAGGAGATATCTCATTTAATACATCTATCCTGCAATCTCCTAATGTTACAACAGCACATGATGTAAGTTTCAGTAGAGTAGAGCAGGCAAGTGAAGACCATTGCAAGGTACACCTTGCCCTTGGTTATCAGTTGGATGCCATGCCTCTTCCAGACTTTTGACTCTAGTTTTCCATAGGCTGCTATAGCTGCATTAATGTATTTCTCCATTTCTTTGTCCAGGCTGTTGTCACTGGAGACTGTGCTGCCCAGGTATTTGAGGCTGCCCACAGCATATAGGGAGTTTCCATTAAGGGACAGCTCAGAGACAGCATAGACTGTGTTTTGAAGAGAATGGAAAATAATATAAGACTTTCTGGTATTTTTGGTTAGGCCAAGACTTTAAGCAACTGAGTGGAAGGCGTCGAGCATGTCATGGAGCTCAGCTTCAGAGTGTGACACCAGGGCAGAATCGTAAGGATAGAGCAGCTCGCGAGCACAAACAATTCTTTGAGTAGGCTGGCATTGAACAGCTTTCCGTCTAAAGGTGTTCTGAGATAAACATCAACATGCTTTGGGCAAAGTTCTAGGACAGCTCTGAAATAGATGGAAAACAGAGGGGGCCAGCACAGATCTTTGCTTTACACATTGGTTCACGGGAAACTGTCCTGAGAGGGTGCCATTGAGAGAAACTTGAGCCATCATGCCTGTGTGTAAATGGGAGATGAGGCTGATGATTAAGCAAAGACATTCCATGTTCATTGTATTTTTGGGTGGTCTATGCAAAGGCATGTTCTGTTTGATGACTATCTCTTGCAGCTGGTGCAGAGTGAAGACTATGTCAATGGTTGACTTGGAGCTGCGAAATCCGCACTGATTCTGGGAAGACTGCGTCAAGGATGGGCTGGAGGAGCTTCAGGATCACTTTACCCACAGTTGACAGAAGTGAGAAGCCTCAGTAGTTACCGCACTATTGCTTGTTTCCTTTTTTTCTAAATACAGAAATCGTACAGAAGCGTCCTGCTCACACTAGATTCTTGCGAGTACATCATCGTAGAGAGCATGGATGACATCTACTTTTCTGGTAGATATTCACTTGTGTGCCATCCATGCCAGGAGACTTGTTGGTAACAAGACTTCCTACAGTCAGACGTACTTCATCTCTAAGCAGTGGATCATCGGCACTAACAGTCGCTGGACACTGACGAATTCTATTTAGGATAGAGGTGTCACCATTTGATCTCTGATTCAGGAGCTAGTGGAAGTGGGGCCATCGGGGAAGAATGTAACATCAAAAACAAGCTTATGTTTCAGTTCTAATTTCACCTTGTGGTTCTCTGGCAGCTGGGTGTGGCGAAGCAGGCCCAGTGGCGCTTGACGCTTGTTTTTGAGAAACACGGAAACACAATGTGTGTGTGTGTGTGTGTGTGTGTGTACATATACATATATATACATATACATATACATATACATACACATACACACACTCACACAAACACGTGTGTGTATGTATATGTATATATTTATATAATATATGTATATATATACAGGTATATATATACATATATATATATATATATATATATATATATATATATATATATATATATACACACAGGTATATATACATATATATATATATATATATATATATATATATATATATATTTACATATATATACATATATATATATATATATATATATATATATATATATATATATATATATATATATATTGATATATATATATTTGTATATATATAGGTATAAAAAAGAAAATCCAGTTTCTCTCAAATTATTTATTTGATATACAATAAACAAAGCAGGCTATCTGCAGCAAGTACCTAGGATAAAATTATTGAATGTGGGGAAATTTCAATAAATTATATTGCATCTATTATGCTAATGATCTTCTCCTACAACAGTACATTGTAGCAATAAATTTATTTTCGATGTTCTCTCCTTGCAAACTAACCCAGCAAGACATTTACGCCCG
>NC_061856.1:380749-383249 GCF_019202785.1 Penaeus chinensis | reverse complement strand
TCAGACACCCATGTCTGGGGAAAGAACAAAAGTGAAAAGGCCTCCCGACCTCCTAAGAGGAAGGAAGCTGCTCCCGAGCCGACAGCGGACGTCCCCAACAAAAAGGAGTTTTTGGCCATGCCAAAAGTGCAGAAGAAGAACCAAAGGAATAAAGGTTCTAAGAACACTACAAAACCCTCCCCAAGAGATGATCATCTCTTTGATGAGGAAGATATGACTCTCCTGTTGACTGCTATCAACAGCCCTGGGGAGGCTGGGAAGGCAGTCACGGTCGCCATGACGGCAATGACCCACACTGTCAATGACTCAGATTGGCAATAGCCAGTGCATCGCACTGGGGACGATGTGGAATCTTAGGCCATTGAGATTCACCTGGCCAGGGGGCCCCTCAAACTGTACTATGTGTACAGCCGGCCAGGCTGTAGAAGCTTAGATATCAGCCTGGTCTGTGCTTCTGCTGCACATGACCGGGGGGGAGACTTAAATGCACACCATCCCATCCTGGCTCCCTGCTGGGCACTGGATGCGGCTGGCCATCACATGGCCGAAGTTCTTGAGACATTCCTTGAAATCGCTCTTCTCAATACCCAAGAGCCAACGCATGTCAGAGGAGGGGTCGTAGACTTCACCTTGGCCACTGCGACTCTGGTGGAGAGGATTAGCTGATATGTCGATGAGACCTTTACAAGTGACCATTACAGCACTGTAACTATCCTCATGGATGCTGGCCCAGGCCATATGCCACGACCGAATCCAATTGGCAGGCATTTCAGAACGCCTTGGCCCACTGTGGGGGTCCATTAATCAAGCAGCCTCACTGATCATACCCAAAACTCGGCCTGGGTCTAGGAGTCACAAAGACGCCTGGTACTTCAACGTCGAGAAGGTCAACCACAGAGTAAACATGTGCGCGAAACTATTCCAAAGTCAAAGAACCCCTGACAAACTAGCACTCCTGAGGGAGGCTGTCAGGGATGCCAAGGAAACTGCTAACAGAGTCAGGTTGGAAAAGTGGATGAAATGGTCCATCAACCACCCAACCATCCTTTCAGAGCTATGGCAACGGGTCAGGCGAGCTACTAGCTGCTAAGCCCCGAGGTGCACACATCATGACCTTCAAGCAGAGTCAAACAGACTGGCGCACGAGTTCTCTGCGAGAACAGGCAGCAACAGTCTGCCAGCCGAGCTGAGGGCAAGACAAGAATGCCTACAACCAGAGGGACTTGCTTAGATCAGAGAAAGGGCAGCCGAATCCGATAACTCAAATGTTATCTATTCTCAGAGGGAACTAAGAAAAGCTTATAAAACCAGTTCCAACACAGCCCCAGGCTCTGATGGGATCTCGTACCCCATTATCTTCCACCTAGATCTAGCATGTGAGTTTGCACTCTTGCAACTCATTCACAAGTCCTGGGAAATTTCCACTCTACCCCAGAGTTGGAAGAGGGCTATCATAGTTCCCATCCCTAAACCAAATGAACCTGGGAAGTACCACCCCATCTCTCTCCTTAGCTGTCTGGCCAAGATGGCCCAGAGGATGGTACTAAACTGGCTCCAATGGAAAATGGGACCCCTCATGAACACCCCCACAGGTTCACCAGGGGCATGAGCACAGCACACAGCATAGCCACGCTCTTAAGCACAATCAGCACGGGCACATCTGTGGTAGTATTCCTTAACCTGGAGAAGGCTTTTGAATTAACAAGTCTTCTTGCCATTCAGGAGAGCCTGATCCAGAAGGTAATCAGAGGAAAGCTCTTGGCTTGGATAGGTGACTACTTCAGGAACAGAACTGCCAGAGTCAAATTCCAGGGTCACCTATCACGGCATATGGCGCTAGAAAATGGAATGCCACAGGGTGGGGTTCTCAATTTAACACTTTAATGTCCTGCATCCTCAACATAAACCTCCCAGTGGGGTGCAAGACGATCTTGCTATCACCTCCACTGGACCATACTCCCTGAAAAAAGCCCAGCATTGTCTGGACCTTGTGTCTGAGGAGTGTTGTAGGACAGGACTAAAGATCTCTGCAGCCAAATCCAAAGCCATGGCTCGAGACAGAGTTCAAGGCACAAGTCTGAAAATCCACGGTGTAGACTTGGAATGGGTCAAGGACTTCCAATACCCAGGGGTTAGGATAGACCGGACCCTCTTCTTCCAGAAGGAGGCCCGATACCTGGTTGACCGAACCAAAGCAAGACTGTCTGTCTTGAAAGTCATGACTGGGAGACACATAGGAGCCAGACCCAAAGTACTAAGATCATTCTATGTATATGCCATCCGGCCCATTGTGGACTATGCCTCAGTCGCTCTAATTGCCACAAAGAAAAGGTACAAAGACAAATTGGAGACAGTCCAAATGAAGCTGCCAGGATCATTCTGGGTGCCCCGAGCTGGATGAAGGTCCTCAACCTCCTCTTGTCAAAGGTCATCCAGGCTCCCAGGAACACAAGCCTAAGACAAAAATTAGTCACGCGCCTAGAACAAGACAATAAGCTCT
>NC_061856.1:360749-373249 GCF_019202785.1 Penaeus chinensis | reverse complement strand
CATGTAATCAGAATCATCATCCACTTTTGCATCAAGACAGAATAGAAAGCAGTTCTCACAATGCAGTAATGGAGAAGAGAGGCAAAGCTTTGTTGAATATTAGTACGGTGCATAGTAAAAATCTGCCCATCACTATATTGTGGGATCCGGGTTCAGATACTTCTTTAATTACTCATAGGATGGCCAAGAAGTTAGGATTGAGTGGAAAGGATGTAAATTTATCTCTGGTCAAGGTAGGCAACACGATTGAATATCAATCAAGTAAAACATACTGTGTACCATTAACTGATAAGAATGGTAAAGTTTGGAATGTGGATGCTGTCGGTATGAATGAAATATCTTCCAAAATCAAAAGGATTGATTTATCCAGATTACCTGAACTTTTTGTAAGAATCTCGAACGTAGAGGTGGATCTCCCATATGGGGAAATTGATATGCTCATCGGTACAGATTGTTGTGAAATACTGCCAAGGGTTGTTGAAGACAATAAGGGCATTCAGTTACTGGAAAATCAATTTGGGTTCAGCATTCGAGGTAGACATGACAAGATTACCAATGGATCTAACACCAGCAATCATATACTTGTGAGAACTCATAAACTGTCTAGTCTCGTAGATTTGAAGGAAAGTAACATAGAGTCAACAGATAGCTTAAAGACTAAATTGGATAAATTCTTTGCCATGGAGGAAATGGGAACAAAATGTAAGCCACAGTGTATAAAGTGTGTGTGTCGAGGATGTCCTGAACCTAATTGCATAAATTTAAAAGAAGAAAGAGAACTAGCATTGATTGAGGAAGGATTGTTATATAATGAGGAGCAGAAATGCTGGCTAGCAAAGTATCCATGGCTAAGGGATCCAAGGCATTTGAAAGACAATATTAAAGTAGCTAATGCTAGATTAAAAACTACAGAGAAAAGATTGAAGAAACTGGGCAATGAATATGCCATGAAGTATCAGAGAGAGATAGAAGATATGATTCATAGGGGAGTGGCGAGGAAATTAACTAAGGAAGAGATACGAGAATATAAGGGGCCAGATATCCTGAACAGCTTACTGGGAGTTTTATTTAGGTTTAGACAGAATAATATAGCTATAGCAGGCAACATAGCTAAAATGTACCATACTGTCAAGCTCAGCACAGTGGATGAACATACACACAGATTTGTATGGAGGGATTTGGATGACAAGAAACCACCTGATCAGTATGCTCTTACCACAGTAACGTTTGGAGATAAGCCTAGTGGTACCATAGCTACGCTAGCATTGAGACACACTGTAGAGAAATTTGGCAAGGAATATCCAGATGTGCAAGATATGATTATTAATAATACTTATGTTGATGACATACTATATTCCACTGATACCGTTGAGAATGCATTCAAGTTAATACAGGATGCGGAGAAGATATTGTCTCAGGGAAGTTTCAGAGTTAAACATTGGATTGTCAGTGGGCATTATGAAAGCTGCAAGGTCAATGTGATAAAATCTGACCATGAGAAGATCTTAGGATTGAAATGGAACCCGTTGGAGGATCATTTTTTCTTTACGGTAAAACTTATTTTTTCTTCAAGAATAAGAAAGGTCAGAAGTGGTCCAAATTTAAATTCAGATGAAATTGATGATAAATTTCCAGAACATTTAACACGCAGAATGCTATTGAGTCAAATTGCATCCATATATGATCCATTAGGGTTTGCTGTACCAGTATTGCTCAAAGCTAAAATTTTGATGAGACTCGTGATTTCCAAAGGTGAATCGAAAGATGGCGGAATCAAGTGGGATGATACACTTGATGTTTCCACGGTTAAGGAATGTAAGATGTTTTTTAAGGAATTGTATGAGTTAGAGAGATTGACTTTTAGAAGATCCTTGATACCATCCAATGTAGTTGGTACACCAAGTTTAATAATATTTTCGGATGGTAGCATGCAAGCATACGGAGCTTGTGCATATGTGAGGTGGCAAATTGGTGAAGATGAATTTGAGTCACATCTGATAGCAGCTAGAAATAAGATTGCACCAATAAAGCAAATGTCAATTCCTAGGTTAGAACTATGTGCAGCTCTTATGGCTGCTAGATTAAGAGAATCTATATTAAAGGAGTTTACATGGAAGTTTGAGGGAATTTACCACATAGTTAACTCATCAATTGTAAGATCACAAATTCAAAAGGATGAGTTAACTGACAGAATTGGTATTATCATGACGGTTAATAATGCAAGTCATGAGAATGGTGATATACAATTAATTGATGTTAATAGGTATAGTGACTATTACAAATTGTTGAGAGTTACATGTAGGGTAATGAATGTATTCAAATACAAGTCTTTCAAAGGTATTCTAAGAAGCCCCACAGTTCAAGGGATTACAGATGCAGAAATATTATGGGTCAAAGAAGTGCAAAAGAGCATGACTGATTGGGAAACAAGGTTCAAAAGATTGGGACCATCAATTGAAAGGGGAGTTATAGTAGTAGGACAACGAATTTCTAAGTGGTTGAAAGACAATTGGAATCAAGAAAATTTCATGTTAATACCGAATAAACATCCTGTTACTAGATTGTACATATCCTGTCTACATAAAGTGGATCATGCAGGTATAGAGACTACATTGTGTAAGATACAGAGGAAATTTTGGATTCTGGGAGCTAGAAAATTAATAAGAACCATAAAAAATAAATGTGTAACATGTAGAAAATTAAGTAAGAAAGTGGAAGATCAATGCATGGGCCAAGTGAGGGCAGAAAGGATGAAACCTGCTCCACCATTATATCATACAGCAGTAGATTTGTTTGGGCCCTTGACAATAAGAGATGTTGTTCTAGTGCAAGATAGTAATATTGTAAGGAGAACATGGAAGCTGGCTCAAGTAATTAGGACTGACCCAGGACGAAATGGAATAGTTCGTGAAGTTAATTTAAGATATAAAATAATAAAGGATGGCAAAGGGCATGATGATGAGGCGAATAAGATCATGTGTAGATCAGTACATAGATTAGTGATGCTGTTGCCTATAGAAGAACAAGTTTAAGCATATGTAACTTGTCCAATGTAATCTAGTCCACGGTAGTCATTGTGAAGGGGGGGGAGTGTATCATTAGCATGATAGGTATATGAAAATAGGAATATTTACGTTTATTTGAGATTACGGGTGAGATGTTTGTTGCGCATCTCGAGTATTTTTTGTTTACCCATGAGCCCACGTATGACGTTGCTGTGGCGGTGGACGACTCGTGTGTGAACCCACTTCGCAGGGAATTTGTGTTGGCGACCTTTTATAGAAGTGGCAGTTATTGGGCACAAGTCTTTACACTCATGAAGGTATGTTTAAGGATGTTGAAGGGTTCAAATAAATTCAGAGGGGATGATACTCATTAATATTGAAAATACACGGAGCATGAGTTTGTTGTGTTGGCGTCGGCCATAATGTGGAGTGTTTACTTTCATATGATTTCAGCCAGTGTTTATCCAATGCTGTGGATATGGGTTTGTGCCGTAACTGAGACGTGATGGCAACTACTGGGAATCATGGACTGTGATAGTGTGGTCATTGAAGTGAGTTCAATGAAAATATACAATGTATGATTTATTTTGTGATATTGTTGCAGATTATTTAGTTACGTCGCACGAATTGTGTAGGCATTCCTTGTATTATTTAATATTGTGATATAAGCAGTTCATTTGTTTATTCGGATTGGATTGTTACTTTAGTATTAATTGATGTATGTATATTTTCTCTTTTTTTTCGCAAATAGAATATTTATTTTTGTTATCCCTATTACCTGAATATCACAATTCAGGTTGAAACTTTGCTCCAATAAAAGACTGTTGCAGCTGATGGCTTTTCCTTGATATCCCAGTACATTTCAACTTCAGCGCCATGGGTGTGCAAGAGGACCTCAACGCCCTCAAGAAACAGAGGGGAATTGCTAAAGGAAAGTTCACCAGGAAGGTAACACTATGTAAAGAAGGAATAGACAGAGGTGATGATCTATTAGTGTTGAAGACTAACTATGAGGAAGTAATAGAAGCATTTAAGTGTTTAGAGTGTAAGAATGATGAACTGATACAATTTATATCTGATAATGAGGATAAATTAGAAAATAAAAACCTGGAAGAAGAGGCTGAACAATATATTTTAGATAGTGAAAGATTAAAGAATGAACTGTGTGCTAAGATATTCATGACAAAGAGTGATGAGAAGGCAACAGACAAACCAAAGGTTAAGGTAAAGAGATTTGAACCTCCCAAGTTTGAAGGTAATTTAAGAGAATATCCTACATTTAAAGAGGATTATAAGAACTTGGTTCATAGTGAATATGGTACTGATCCATATGCACTCAAAATGTGTTTAGGTGGGGAGGCACTCCAGACAGTAAAGGGCTCGGAAGGTAATTACAATGAAATGTTTAAGCGGTTGGATGACAAATTTGGTAACCCAAGGAAAATTGTAGACTTGGTGATAAGTGATCTCAAATCTCTGAGGAAGATATCAGATGGTGATACTAAAGGGTTTATTAAAATGGTTGATCAGGTTGAACAATGTTGGTTAGATTTAAAAAGGGTAAATCTATCTGATGAACTCAACACAGCTAATGTTGTTAGCCATATTGAGAAAATTCTGCCTTCACTACAAAAAAGAGAATGGGTAATTAAAGCAAGTGATATCTCGGTCACTGGTGAATTGTTTTCTGAGCTGTTGGGTTTCTTGCAGAAAGAAAGGAAGGTTTTAGAGTACATGAATTCAAATGTAAGAACTAGTACTAGTGATTGTAGAGCAACAGTACATCATGTTGAAAATGTGGTCGAAAACAATTCGGAGTCAGAGTTGGTTAAGCTGATGAGAAAATTGAATGAAGAACAACAGAGCAAGAATAGAGAATTTGAGTCATGCATTGTAAAGTTGAATGAAATGATAAAGGGTATTAAATACAAGGAGAACAATATAAGTATAGGTTGTTTATTACACAATTCAGAGAGTCATGATATAACAAATTGTTTCAAGTTCAAGGACTGTAATAGCAAAGAAAGATTTGATGTGATTAAGAGGAATGGTATATGTTTTAGGTGTTTAAAGGGATATCATTCAGCACGTGGGTGTAATGTAGGCAAATTGTGTGATGTAGTCATTGAAGGCCAAGGATCATGTAATCAGAATCATCATCCACTTTTGCATCAAGACAGAATAGAAAGCAGTTCTCACAATGCAGTAATGGAGAAGAGAGGCAAAGCTTTGTTGAATATTAGTACGGTGCATAGTAAAAATCTGCCCATCACTATATTGTGGGATCCGGGTTCAGATACTTCTTTAATTACTCATAGGATGGCCAAGAAGTTAGGATTGAGTGGAAAGGATGTAAATTTATCTCTGGTCAAGGTAGGCAACACGATTGAATATCAATCAAGTAAAACATACTGTGTACCATTAACTGATAAGAATGGTAAAGTTTGGAATGTGGATGCTGTCGGTATGAATGAAATATCTTCCAAAATCAAAAGGATTGATTTATCCAGATTACCTGAACTTTTTGTAAGAATCTCGAACGTAGAGGTGGATCTCCCATATGGGGAAATTGATATGCTCATCGGTACAGATTGTTGTGAAATACTGCCAAGGGTTGTTGAAGACAATAAGGGCATTCAGTTACTGGAAAATCAATTTGGGTTCAGCATTCGAGGTAGACATGACAAGATTACCAATGGATCTAACACCAGCAATCATATACTTGTGAGAACTCATAAACTGTCTAGTCTCGTAGATTTGAAGGAAAGTAACATAGAGTCAACAGATAGCTTAAAGACTAAATTGGATAAATTCTTTGCCATGGAGGAAATGGGAACAAAATGTAAGCCACAGTGTATAAAGTGTGTGTGTCGAGGATGTCCTGAACCTAATTGCATAAATTTAAAAGAAGAAAGAGAACTAGCATTGATTGAGGAAGGATTGTTATATAATGAGGAGCAGAAATGCTGGCTAGCAAAGTATCCATGGCTAAGGGATCCAAGGCATTTGAAAGACAATATTAAAGTAGCTAATGCTAGATTAAAAACTACAGAGAAAAGATTGAAGAAACTGGGCAATGAATATGCCATGAAGTATCAGAGAGAGATAGAAGATATGATTCATAGGGGAGTGGCGAGGAAATTAACTAAGGAAGAGATACGAGAATATAAGGGGCCAGATATCCTGAACAGCTTACTGGGAGTTTTATTTAGGTTTAGACAGAATAATATAGCTATAGCAGGCAACATAGCTAAAATGTACCATACTGTCAAGCTCAGCACAGTGGATGAACATACACACAGATTTGTATGGAGGGATTTGGATGACAAGAAACCACCTGATCAGTATGCTCTTACCACAGTAACGTTTGGAGATAAGCCTAGTGGTACCATAGCTACGCTAGCATTGAGACACACTGTAGAGAAATTTGGCAAGGAATATCCAGATGTGCAAGATATGATTATTAATAATACTTATGTTGATGACATACTATATTCCACTGATACCGTTGAGAATGCATTCAAGTTAATACAGGATGCGGAGAAGATATTGTCTCAGGGAAGTTTCAGAGTTAAACATTGGATTGTCAGTGGGCATTATGAAAGCTGCAAGGTCAATGTGATAAAATCTGACCATGAGAAGATCTTAGGATTGAAATGGAACCCGTTGGAGGATCATTTTTTCTTTACGGTAAAACTTATTTTTTCTTCAAGAATAAGAAAGGTCAGAAGTGGTCCAAATTTAAATTCAGATGAAATTGATGATAAATTTCCAGAACATTTAACACGCAGAATGCTATTGAGTCAAATTGCATCCATATATGATCCATTAGGGTTTGCTGTACCAGTATTGCTCAAAGCTAAAATTTTGATGAGACTCGTGATTTCCAAAGGTGAATCGAAAGATGGCGGAATCAAGTGGGATGATACACTTGATGTTTCCACGGTTAAGGAATGTAAGATGTTTTTTAAGGAATTGTATGAGTTAGAGAGATTGACTTTTAGAAGATCCTTGATACCATCCAATGTAGTTGGTACACCAAGTTTAATAATATTTTCGGATGGTAGCATGCAAGCATACGGAGCTTGTGCATATGTGAGGTGGCAAATTGGTGAAGATGAATTTGAGTCACATCTGATAGCAGCTAGAAATAAGATTGCACCAATAAAGCAAATGTCAATTCCTAGGTTAGAACTATGTGCAGCTCTTATGGCTGCTAGATTAAGAGAATCTATATTAAAGGAGTTTACATGGAAGTTTGAGGGAATTTACCACATAGTTAACTCATCAATTGTAAGATCACAAATTCAAAAGGATGAGTTAACTGACAGAATTGGTATTATCATGACGGTTAATAATGCAAGTCATGAGAATGGTGATATACAATTAATTGATGTTAATAGGTATAGTGACTATTACAAATTGTTGAGAGTTACATGTAGGGTAATGAATGTATTCAAATACAAGTCTTTCAAAGGTATTCTAAGAAGCCCCACAGTTCAAGGGATTACAGATGCAGAAATATTATGGGTCAAAGAAGTGCAAAAGAGCATGACTGATTGGGAAACAAGGTTCAAAAGATTGGGACCATCAATTGAAAGGGGAGTTATAGTAGTAGGACAACGAATTTCTAAGTGGTTGAAAGACAATTGGAATCAAGAAAATTTCATGTTAATACCGAATAAACATCCTGTTACTAGATTGTACATATCCTGTCTACATAAAGTGGATCATGCAGGTATAGAGACTACATTGTGTAAGATACAGAGGAAATTTTGGATTCTGGGAGCTAGAAAATTAATAAGAACCATAAAAAATAAATGTGTAACATGTAGAAAATTAAGTAAGAAAGTGGAAGATCAATGCATGGGCCAAGTGAGGGCAGAAAGGATGAAACCTGCTCCACCATTATATCATACAGCAGTAGATTTGTTTGGGCCCTTGACAATAAGAGATGTTGTTCTAGTGCAAGATAGTAATATTGTAAGGAGAACATGGAAGCTGGCTCAAGTAATTAGGACTGACCCAGGACGAAATGGAATAGTTCGTGAAGTTAATTTAAGATATAAAATAATAAAGGATGGCAAAGGGCATGATGATGAGGCGAATAAGATCATGTGTAGATCAGTACATAGATTAGTGATGCTGTTGCCTATAGAAGAACAAGTTTAAGCATATGTAACTTGTCCAATGTAATCTAGTCCACGGTAGTCATTGTGAAGGGGGGGGAGTGTATCATTAGCATGATAGGTATATGAAAATAGGAATATTTACGTTTATTTGAGATTACGGGTGAGATGTTTGTTGCGCATCTCGAGTATTTTTTGTTTACCCATGAGCCCACGTATGACGTTGCTGTGGCGGTGGACGACTCGTGTGTGAACCCACTTCGCAGGGAATTTGTGTTGGCGACCTTTTATAGAAGTGGCAGTTATTGGGCACAAGTCTTTACACTCATGAAGGTATGTTTAAGGATGTTGAAGGGTTCAAATAAATTCAGAGGGGATGATACTCATTAATATTGAAAATACACGGAGCATGAGTTTGTTGTGTTGGCGTCGGCCATAATGTGGAGTGTTTACTTTCATATGATTTCAGCCAGTGTTTATCCAATGCTGTGGATATGGGTTTGTGCCGTAACTGAGACGTGATGGCAACTACTGGGAATCATGGACTGTGATAGTGTGGCCATTGAAGTGAGTTCAATGAAAATATACAATGTATGATTTATTTTGTGATATTGTTGCAGATTATTTAGTTACGTCGCACGAATTGTGTAGGCATTCCTTGTATTATTTGATATTGTGATATAAGCAGTTCATTTGTTTATTCGGATTGGATTGTTACTTTAGTATTAATTGATGTATGTATATTTTCTCTTTTTTTTCGCAAATAGAATATTTATTTTTGTTATCCCTATTACCTGAATATCACATTTCAGGTTGAAACTTTGCTCCAATAAAAGACTGTTGCAGCTGATGGCTTTTCCTTGATATCCCAGTACAATATATAAAATTTATATATATGTACATATATATGTTTATTTACATATGCATATATATATACTATTTTAATATATATGTATACACACACATACATATATATATATATATATATATATATATATATATATATATATATATATATATATATGAAATTTATATATATGTACATATACATGTATATTTACATATACATATATATATACTATTTAAATATATATGTATACACACATATATATATATATATATATATATATATATATATATATACATATATATATACACACATATATATATATATATATATATATATATATATACATATATATATATATATATATATATACACACACAGTCCTCTCCCAATACATTTTTCAGTGTATATGGGGGAGACAAGTCCCTTCCTCTTTGGTCTGAGAATGTTGCACATCTTTCCATTACATGTGCGACCGTTAATGGCTCTCGGCATTCCTCACAGCATGCTTCACATTTTGCCATCATCGGCCCATGAGTTAGTCTTGTGTGTCCGATTCTCAGCCTTGTTATTACAACTTCTACTTGTCGGTTGGGATGGATATTTGTCACCGAAATGCCAAGGTCATCTCTAATCTCTCGCAGTTTATTTCTAGAGGTATGCCTCCATTGTTCCCTCCATTTATCACGAAGACAACTCCTGATGCTGGGTTTTAAGTCAGTGTGTGGGAGAAGATAACGAGCATCACAGGGCTGAGTGGCAGCTGCCTTTGCCTTCTGATCAGCTCGCTCATTCCCACTAATACCAACATGTGCTGGCACCCAACATCATCAGTGCAAGCCAATTTTGAATCTCCCTCACCACTGGATGTGATGAGTCCAATCTCTTGATTGCTTGCAGGGCACTATGAGAGTCTCAATATATTACAACGGAATGGTTTCTAAGATCTCTAGTCATCTTGACTGCTGCAAGGATGGCATGTAACTCTGCAGTGAAAATCGAGGCTGATCGAGAAAGACTGCCAGATGCAGTCTTCCTTCTGCTCACTGCTGCAAAGCCCACACTATTTTCAGATTTCGAACCATCTGTATATATTGCATATGATCCTTGGTACTTAGAAGTGTGTTGAAGAAATATCTCTCTGACTTCTGCTTCGGATCTGTCCCCTTTCCCGATTCCGACCAAATCCAGCTCGACTTGATTAGTCCAAGGGGGGACTTGGGAAGTTCTAACAGCCAGAACCTTTGTGAAATTTAAATTAAGATCTTCCACAAGATTCGTCATTCTCCTACCATACGATCGGCTATCCTCAAGTGGGTTGAAAACCAATCTGGATGTAGGAGATCCCAGAATCCTTTGTAGTCTCGAGTAGTAAATCAGGTTCATGTAATCCCGATGTAATGAAAGAGTTGGTTCTCCACTCTCAGCATACAGGGACTCCACAGGTGAAGACCTGCAGATGAATAAGCCTCACATCCATAATCAAGTTTACTACGAATAAGTGCTCGGTAAAGCCGCAGCAACGTTGTGCGGTCTGCAACCTAAGATAGGTGTGAAAGAACCTGTAAAATACTAAACGCTTTTGTAACTTTCACCTTTAACTATTTAATGTGAGGCACCCATGTAAGCCTTGAGTCAAAAATTAGACCCAAGTCCTTTACCTCTTGGACAAAATGCAGTGGGTTTGCTCCTAAATAGCGGAAAGGATGGAACTTTCCTCGTTTGTGGAAATGCATAGCCATGGTCTTGCTTGGAGAAATTTTGAACCCATGATATGTTGCCCATTGCACAACCTGATTTATTGCAGTCTGCATGTATCTTTGCACATCCTGTAAGCTTCCTCCTGAGCAGTATAGTGTAAAGTCATCTACATAAAGACTACATGAGACAGCACTTGGAACGACCTTTACTATGTCATTAATAGCAATGGCAAACAGGGTCACACTTAAGACACTCCCTTGTGGGACCCCTTCCAGCTGATCTTCCAGGTTAGATAAGCTGTTTCCCACTCTCACTCTAAATTTTCTTTTAGCAAGGAAGCTTTGTATGTCATACAGTGCCATGAGTATGCCATGCTTCCAAGTAGTATCATAAGCCTTTGTAAGGTCAAAGGATACTGCTAACATATGACGTCGCTGTGTGAAGGAATTCTGTATTGCAGTTTCCATCCTTACAAGTGCATCTGTGGTCGATCTCAGTTTTCTATACCCATATTGATATGGGGTCAGCACGTTTTCCTTTTCTAGCAGCCATGTCAACCTGAAGTTTACCATTTTCTCCATCAACTTGCAGATGCAGCTGGTGAGAGAAATTGGTCTATAATTCCCTGGTATAGAAGCATCCTTGCCAGGTTTATGGACAGGAATGATTATATCTTCTTTCCATGTGGATGGCACTGTGCCCTCCCTATAGATCCTATTGAAAAGATCCAACAGGAACGTTTGGGAACTCCCCAGTAAGTGAGATATCATTTGGTATGGAATATCGTCACTTCCTGGGGCAGTCTTACGGCAGAGCTGCAAAGCAGACTCCATCTCCTTGCGCAAAAATGGCAAGTTGTATGGAAGTTCTGCTGCAGTGCTATTGAAGAACGACACTGGTTGTCGTTCCTGTTCAGTCCGAAGAGTGGAGAATCGGGCAGTAAGCTCTAGAGGAGATTTCTGCCATGGATTTTACCAGCTCATTTGAAACATCTGTTTTGTCTGTCAGTATTATAATATGTATTTTCAGAGCAAGTATTGATATGGATGGGCTCTTTCCAGCAATCTTACACACCTTGTCCCATACCCATGCTATGGGGGTCCCAGAGTTAATTAAAGAGACATACTGCTTCTACGATGGCATTCATCAGACCACCATGGTACTAGGGGTCGACGGTACTGCCCGCTACTTCTGGGAGTTGATGCTTCTGCTCCAAGGTGAATTCGTGATGGGAAGTGATTAACAGCATCTTGAACACACTGGAAATCATTCACAGATCCTTGCAATACTGCAGTTGATCTAAAAAGATTCCAATCTGCATGTTCACCTACTCCAAAAACTCTTCCATGACCTGCCAAGTGAAATTCAACTGTGAATCAGGTAAACCAATTGACAGGCCAATATTGGAGAATGTCCCAGTTTGAATTTGGAAATGTGTGGGTGCGTCACTATTCAGTAAAACTGCATCTACTCTTGAGAACAAGGAGTCCAAGGCCCTTCCTCGAGAGTTGCACAAAGTGTCTCCCTAGAGGTGATGCCGACCATTGAAGTCTCCCAAGAGTAGAAGTGAATGAGGCAACTGCCCAAGTAAATCTTCCAAATCATCTATGTTGAGATTATGTGGAGGGAGGTAGATGGATGCAACAGTGTAAGGTCGTGTCAAGCCTATTCTCACAGCCTTCACCTGCAGTGTCGTTTCACACTCTTGGTTGTCCATTTTCCATAAAACGGCAAGTGTTGACTCCATGCCTATAACCCTGGCATATGGCTTTACCTTGAGGTGGTAACATGCCAATTTAACCGATTCAGGTAGGACTA
>NC_061856.1:313249-315749 GCF_019202785.1 Penaeus chinensis | reverse complement strand
TATATATATATATTAGTTGTGCGTGTGTGTGTTCATATATATATATATATATATATATATATATATATATATATATATATATATATATATATATATATATATATATATGTATATGTATATGTATATATGTATATATATATTATACACTTATAAATGCATATATATATATATATATATATATATATATATATATATATATATATATATATATATATATATATATGTAAAATATATATTCATTTGCGTAAATATATTTGTGTATGTGAATAAGAATGTGTATTAATATTTATATGCATATACATACACACATACACATGTACAAATATAGTTGCATGTATCTGACCGCTTCCGTTCCTCAGTCAAGAAGGTTACCCCTGTTGACAAGCGCATTCTGCTTGTGAGAATGAAGCACACTTTGGGCTTCATGTCTTTAGTGGCAGTTTACGCTCCTACTGAGGGAAGTGGGCTTGAAGAGAAAGAAATGTTCTACACCAAACTTGATTCTATAGTGGATCACCCTCATGGTCTTGGGGGACTTCAATGCAGTCACTGGAACTGCCAGGGAAGGATACGAGCTATGCATCGGTCCCTATGGCTCTGGTACTAGGAACACCAATAGCTCATACTTCTTAGACTTCGCAAGATCTAGGAGGCTGAGGATTGCGGGCTCGTGGTACCAGAGACGAGATCTACACCGCTGGTCTTGGTACTCCAATACTGGCATTGTAGCTAAAGAGATCGACCATATTCTTGTGGATACTCGCTGGAGGATCCTTCAGAACTGTAGAGTTTTTAGGAGTGCGGAGTTCTTTGCTACCGACCACAGACTTCTTGTTGCAACACTAAGACTCCGCCTCATATCTAGACGCATCCCGAGATCTCACCAACAGGTGTTCAATCTCGAGAGGCTCAAAAGTGAGGAGGTGGCTCAGGAGTATGCAGTGGCAATCTCAAATCGGTTTGAAGTGCTTGGCACTCTACAGGATCCTGCTGAACTGTGGGATACCTTTAAGCAGGAAACTCTGCCAGCTGCCGAGGAGTGCCTTGGGGTCCGACCTCGGCGAAGGAGGCGTGTAGTCTCGGACGAGACACTGAACACTATAGAGATGAGTCGTGCTGCCAGACTGGATGGGAACCATGTCTTGCACAGGGAACTGTCTCGCTCTGCTAGTGCCTCTTTGAGAATGGACCAAGAGAGGTATGTTAGGGGCATCGTGGAAGAGTTGGAAGGTCGTTTTGCCCAAAATGACCTTCGACCTGCTTTCCCAGCCCTGAGGGAACTCCGGTCAAAGTCCATCTCTCAATTGGGCTCGGTGAGTGCAGAGGATGGTCGCATTGTGTAGGAGCCGGATGAGTATAGGGCCCGCTGGGCTGAGTAGTTTGAGCAATTGTATAGGGTTGATCCCCAGTCTTCACAACTCCCGTTGGCTGGCACGCAGCCACTAGTGGCTGATTCACCAATCAGTGAGGAACCACCTTCCATCGAAGAGGTGAGAAGGGCAGTCTCTAGGCTGTGGGATTGCTGCAGAGTTGTTGAAGGCGGGTGGAGAAGCCATGATCTGTGGTTTGCATGCAGTCCTGTCTGCCGTTTGGGAGACTGGTACCATTCCTCCTGACTGGAAAAGGGGCTTGGTTATCCCTATCTGGAATGGGAAAGGGGACCAAAAGGTCTGTGGCAACTACAGAGGTATTACATTGCTCAGCGTACCAGGCAAGGTCCTCGCTCATCTGCTTTTGGCACGAGTGCGCGACCACCTATTACGAGAACAGAGACCTGAGCAGTCCTGTTTTCCACCAAAGAAGTCAACTATAGACCGCGTCTTAGCACTTCGTGTCCTTGTGGAACGCCGACTTGAATTTCAACAAGGTAAGCTTGCAGCTTATGTTGATCTCAAGAAGGCTTTCGACTCAGTTCACCGGGAGAGTCTCTGGACCTTACTGGGTCTCTGTGGCGAGAACATTGAGGTCTTGGATAGCTTCACTTATCTTGGTAGTGTAGTGCAGAGCGACGGAGGTTCCTACCGGGAAGTTACTCGACGACTCGGAGTGGCCTATGGCGTTATGGACTCACTCAAGAGGAGTATTTGGCGCTGTCGGTATTTGACAAGGAGAACTAAGATCAGGCTCTTCAGAGCACTGGTGATCCCGGTCTTACTCTATGGGTGTGAGACCTGGACACAGAACAGTGCTCTGAAGGCCCGTCTTGACTCCTTTGGTACTAAGTGTCTTCGCAGAATCATGGGGTATACCTGGAGGGACCATGTGTCCAAACAGAGGATACTCCATGCGACTGATTCAAGACCTATTACCAGTCTGATACGAGAGCGCCAACTTCAGCTATATGGGCATGTGGCTCGTTTCCCTAAGGAAGATCCGGCTCATAGGGTCATATCCCTGAGGATTGACCCAGGCTGGAGAAGACCAAGGGGAAGGCCACGGAACTCTTGGCTGAAGCAAGTAGACCAGAACTGCCAAGATGTGCTGGGAGTGGGAAGGAATG
>NC_061856.1:273249-275749 GCF_019202785.1 Penaeus chinensis | reverse complement strand
TGACCGCTTCCGTTCCTCAGTCAAGAAGTTTACCCCTGTTGACTAGTGCATTTTGCTTGTGAGAATGAAGCACACTTTGGGCTTCATATCTCTAGTGGCAGTGTACTCTCCTACTGAGGGAAGTGGGCTTGAAGAGAAAGAGATGTTCTACACCAAACTCGACTCTATAGTGGATCAATGTCCCCAGGGGGACACCCTCATGGTCTTGGGGGACTTCAATGTAGTCACTGGAACTGACAGGGAAGGATACGAGCTATGCATCGGTCCCTATGGCTCTGGTACTAGGAACACCAATACTCTCATATCTCACCAACAGGTGTTCAATCTCGAGAGGCTCAAGAGTGAGGAGGTGGCTCAGGAGTATGGAGTGGCAGTCTCAAATCGGTTTGAAGTGCTTGGCACTCTACAGGACCCTGCTGAACTGTGGGATACCTTTAAGCAAGAAACTCTGTCAGCTGCCGAGGAGTGCCTTGGGGTCCGACCTCGGCGAAGGAGACGTGTAGTCTCGGACGAGACACTGAACACTATAGAGATGAGTCATGCTGCCAGACTGGATGGGAACCATGTCTTGCACAGGGAACTGTCTCGCTCTACTAGCGCCTCTTTGAGAATGGACCAAGAGAGGTACAGTAGGGGCATTGTGGAAGATTGGAAGGTCGTTTTGCTCAAAATGACCTTCGACCTGCTTTCCGAGCCCTGAGGGAACTCCGGTCAGAGTCCATCTCTCAATTGGGCTCGGTGAGGGCAGAATTTGGTCGCATTGTGTCGGAGCCGGGTGAGAATGGGGCCCGCTGGGCTGAGTACTTTGAGCAACTGTATAGGGTCGATCCCCTGTCTTCACAACTCCCGTTGGCTGGCACACAGCCACTAGTGGCTGATCCACTAATCAATGAGGAACCACCTTCCATCAAAGAGGTGAGAAGGGTGGTCTCTAGGCTGAAGAGCGAAAAGGCTGCTGGCGTCTGTGGGATTGCTGCGGAGTTGTTGAAGGCGGGTGGAGAAGCCATGATCTGTGGTTTGCATGCAGTCTTGTCTGCCGTTTGGGAGACTGGTACCATTCCTCCTAATTGGAAAAGGGGCTTGGTCATCCCTATCTGGAAAGGGAAGGGGGACCAAAAGGACTGTGGCAACTACAGAGGTAGTACATTACTCAGCATACCAGGCAAGGTCCTCGCTCATCTGCTTTTGGCACGAGTGGGCGACCACCTATTACGAGTACAGAGACCTGAGCAGTCTGATTTTACACCCAAGAAGTCAACTTTAGACCGCGTCTTAGCACTTTGTGTCCTCGTGGAACACCGACTTGAGTTTCAACAAGGTATGCTTGCAGCTTATGTTGATCTCAAGAAGGCTTTCGACTCAGTGCAACGGGGAAGTCTTTGGACCTTACTGGGTCTCTGTGGGATCCCCCCTGGGATTATTGGTTTGCTGTCTGGCCTGTATACAGATACCGAGAGTGCTGTCAAGTGTGGGGAGGGCATCTCTGCCTTTTTCCCGGTGTCTGGCGGGGTGAGACAGGGATGTGTCCTGGCTCCAACCCTGTTAAATACCTGTTTGGACTGGATACTTGGGCATGCCGTGAACTGTAGTTCCAGTGGGGCATCAATTGGTAATTTCAAAGTCACAGACCTTGACTTTGCCGATGATGCAGTGATTTTAGCAGCGACATTGGAGGTCCTGGAAGTAGCTCTCGAGGCGCTGGTTGAAGAGGTGAAGCCATTGGGACTCGCATTCAACTGGACCAAGACCAAGGTTCAGGAATTTGGGGACTTTTTGGATGTCGATGTTCAGTCTGTGTATGCCTGTGGCGAGAACATTGAGGTCTTGGATAGCTTCACTTATCTTGGTAGTCTAGTGCAGAGCGACGGAGGTTCCGGCCGGGAAGTCACTCGACGACTCGGACTGAAATACGGCGTTATGGACTCACTCAATAGGAGTATTTGGCGCTGCCGGTATTTGACTAGGAGAACTAAGATCAGGCTCTTCAGAGCACTGGTGATCCCGGTCTTACTCTATGGGTGTGAGACCTGGACACAGAACAGTACTCTGAAGGCCCGTCTTGACTCCTTTGGTACTAAGTGTCTTTGCAGAATCATGAGGTGTACCTGGAGGGACCATGTGTCCAATCAGAGGGTACTCCATGCGACCGATTCAAGACCTATTACCAGTCTGATACGAGAGCGCCAACTTCAGCTATATGGGCATGTGGCTCGTTTTCCTGAGGAAGATCCGGCTCATAGGGACATCTCCGAGAGGATTGACCCAGGCTGGAGAAGACCAAGGGAAGGCCACGGAACTCTTGGCTGAAGCAAGTCAACCAGAACTGCCAAGATGTGCTGGGAGTGGGAAGGAATGCTGCATGGAGTCTTGCTCAGAGGTACCCCAGAAGGTGGAGGCAAAGGTTGGCGCGGCAAAGCGCAGACATGCGTATGCCCCCTTATGATGATGATGATGATATATGAATATATATATATACATATATATTCATACATACATACAT
>NC_061856.1:233249-260749 GCF_019202785.1 Penaeus chinensis | reverse complement strand
ATATCCTTGTGTGACGACCTCCCGTAGCTGCTATACTGATGACACCTGTATATTCTCAAACAGATTTAAATCCAATAAGTTGTTGGGCCACTTCATGGCGGGGATATTCTCGTCATTAAGGGAGCCTTTCATTTTTAAACGGGTGGCAGAAAGCGCTACCTTGAATAAACACGGTGTCACCAGGCATAGCATAAGATACCCATTCATGGTCACGTTCTTAGGCAAGAAGTAGAGTCCATCTTCTCCACATTCCCACTGAAACAGCCCCTTCTTGACCTTCCGGATTGGAGCGGCGACGGAGAAGAAGGGGAGAAATTACGAGGAAAAAAAAAACGCATGACATTCCCAATCGCATACATAGACGGGCACTGACATGCTACTCAACCTGCTTCAAGCACTTAGTGAGGATTCTTGATTTGCCAATTACTATTGAGTGATGCCATATTGCCGTCCATGAATTTTAGTGCAATAAAAACGGTAAGCGCACATTTGCCTCCAATAATTAGGATAGGCTCAAGTATTTCCGTCGTCCACTGTACACTGTATATATAAATACAAACATAAATAGTATATTTATCAAGCTAGCTAGCTGTGTGTATACACACACATATATATGTGTGTATATAAATATAAATATATATATAAACACACACACACACACGCGCGCACATACACACACACACACACACACACACACACACACACACACACACATATATATATGTAGATTTAGTCTCAGTCTTATTTCAAAACCCCAACTTTACATTACGGGAAACCGTCACACAAAACATCATGAATAAATATCCCTAATTAAACAACACCATCAATATTCTCATTGTAAATATGATTTGATATATATTTATATCTTACGATTTTCCTGTAGTTAAACGTCACAAGATTCTTGGGGTCACAGCTGAGGAGTAGCGAGGTTAGTTGACCGAGCTGCTTAGTTCAACGGCTGAACAACTCATGTATCTTCCGGCTTTCTTACCCTGTTATATAGGCCTTCTTGGCGGTTTCGCAGGGCAGCATCTTGAGAAGTGGTGCGGAGGTTCGCATCGCTTGTTCTCTAACTAAGTCGTTTGGGGTCAAGACGTTTTGTCTTTCAATTCAAGATTTCGCGAAGATAAATCGTCAATTGCAGACGGAATGGCGGCAGTTGAAGCACCTCTCCCTTTAAATCCTTGGTAGGTCTGACGAACAAGGAGGTCGTCGGCGGGATCTTCCGACGTTGGAAATTCTCTTGACAGGCTGTCAGCGATGACGTTATCTACTCCCTTGATATATTTGACGACGAGGTTGTACTGTTGAAGTAGAAGAGACCATCGAAGAATGCGTTGATTTTGATTCTGCATGCGATGTATGATCACTAGAGGGTTGTGGTCTGTATACACCACCACAGGCTGACGGCTATGGAGGTAGCAGTCGAACTTCTTCAAGGCTAATACCAATCTTAAAGCCTCACGTTCTATAGTAGAGTACTGCGTCTGATGTTTCTTCAGCTTTGCCGAGAAGTATGAAACTGGATGCATCACCCGAGTATCTTTATCCTCTTGTAGTAGCACCGCTCCAACGCCATGGCTACTAGGGTCAATCTGCAGACTGAAAGGACGAGAGTAATCGGTTCTCAGCACCGGTTCCAAAGAAATGAAGAGCTTCAGATTATTAAAAGCTTCAGCGCACTCGGGAGTCCACTGGAAAGCGCACTTAGAGCTGGTCATATCCGTTAGAGGCGTAGCTATTGACGAAAAGTTACTGCAGAAGCGTCTGTAGAATCCCACCATGCCCAAAAACCTCATGAGAGATTTCCGAGTTGTTGGAGTGGGGTATCTCTGGATTGCTTTTACGTTTGCCTGCTTGGGCAACGTCCGTCCCTGACCCACGATATGGCCCAAGTAGGTCACGGTGGCACTACAGAAAGTAGATTTGGCCAAGTTGATGGTGAATCCAGCTTCGTCTAAGCGGGAGAACAGAGAGTGTAGGCTACGGATATGAACATCCCATGAGTCGGAGATTACAAGTAAATCATCTAAATAAGACTTAACACCTTCAAGACCCTGAATGGTATAATTGATTGCTTGTTGAAAGGTGGCTGGTGCATTACACATCCCAAAAGGCATTACTATATAATTATACAAACCAAAAGGAGTTATAAAAGCAGATATGATTTTAGCATTATCTGTTAATCCTATTTGATACTAACCTTTCTGCATATCAATTTTGGTTATTTATTTGGCTTGTCCTATCGAGTCTACAAGTTCTTCAATTAAAACTTTCGGTAGTCTGAAAATAACCTACTGGTACCGTTAGGTTTTGACACTAGCCCATGGATAGTTCCTTGGTTCAGCTAAACCATGATCAAGTAGATAACCTGCTTCCTTCTTCATAACAGCTTTCTTCTCTGGGCTGGGTCTATATGAACTTTACTTAATGGGTCTTACCTCGAGAACGAGTTCAACATCATGTAGAGTATGGCCACAAAACCCTGGGTTATCAGCTGTTACCTAAGGAAAATATTTCAGTATTAGATATAAATCTAATAATAATATATTAGATATAAAACTTTGAAGCAGTCAAGTAATTTAAATATTTATGAAGATTAGCTATTATCTCAGAATTATGTGGAATATGAGGACCTGGGATTTCTATGTAATCAATCTCCTCAATATACTCGTTAGACATAGAAGTTATGGGAGATTCCTGAGGAATCATACATGCAATAGATTTGCCTTTGGCCAAGACCTCCTTTGGCTGCCTCTCAATATTCGATTTGATTAAATTGATATGTACCAACTGGGTATCTTTACAACTATCGGGAGTTTGAACTGCATAATTGTAATCAGAAACTTTATGAGAAACAACATAAGGCCCAGTGAATTTGCTCTTTAGAGGGTTTCCTGGAATTAGAAGGAACAGTAAAACCTTGTCTCCTGGAGAGAATTCTCTAGTTTTAGATTTTAAATCATGAAAAGACTTTGGGCGTTATGAAGATTAGAGAGAGCCAATTTCCTTGCTTCTGATAACTTAGCTCTAAGATTATCTATGTAAGATGCCACTGTTTGATTAGGGGGAGCTAAAGAGTCTGAAAACCCCTGACCTTTAAGAACTTTAAGTGGACCTCTAATCTGTCTTCCATATAGTAATTCAAATGGAGAGTATCCAAGTGATTCTTATGGACAGAAGAAATTTAATGTTCTCATCCCAGGAATTCCCTGTTTCTAAGCAGTATTTTTTTAGCATAGATTTTAAGGTCTGGTGAAATCTCTCAAGGCAACCTTGTGACTGGGGATGATAAGCTTTTGACATATGTACGAGATACCTAACAGTTTTAAGATTTTTTGAAACAAGTCACTTGTGAAATTACTGCCTTTATCACATTGAATCTCTTTAGGGATTCCAAATGAAGTGAAAACATAAAGTAGACATTTTACAATGGAACTGGCAGAAATATTATTTAAAGGGTAAACCTCTGGATATCTTGTAGCAGTATCCATAATTGTAAAGATATATTGGTTCCCTTTCTTTGTTTTAGGCAGTGGTCCTACACAGTCAATTACAATTCTTTCAAATGGATCTGAGACTATTTGAATAGGATGTAGAGGAGCTCTTGGAATTATTTGTTTGGGTTTTCCTCCAACTTGACACACATGGCAAGACCTGATAAACATTGTAATATCTTTCTTCATAATAGGCCAATATAAATTTTGAAGTACTTTCTTGTATGTATTTTGAATACCTAAGTGACCTGCTAAACCATCATGTGCACGTTTCATGACCGATTCCCGAACCGACAAAGGAATTACAACTTGATGTACTTCTGACCATGTATCTAAAGCACGGAGTTCAGGAGGACGGAATACCCTTATTAATAGTCCGTCATAAGAAAACCCAGGGACCTTGTGACCTTGAATCTACTATTTGTGCTGCTTTAAGGAGATCGGTTTCACCCATATCTTCTATATGCTTAAGAATATCGAAGGGTAACTTTCTTTTTACTCCTTTTAAAAGAAGAAGTTCTTTTAATTGTAAGAAATATTTAGTTGAAGTTGAATCTAGCCATGGTGAAATCAATGTAAATGCAGACATGTTGCATGAACGAGTAACAGCACATACAGGGAAAATATCAGGTTGTTTCTGATCCAGTTCTTTAGTTGGGCTATAGGGTAAAGGTTTAGCAACAAGATTAACTGTAGGATACACTAATTTACCTGCTAGATCAGGTCCCAGAATTAAACATATTCCCTCTATAGGAAAAGCCTTTTTCTGTTACATCTATATTTACTTCCCCTGATACAAAATCAGAACTGAGAAAAATAATTCCTAGTTTATAACTAATTTTTGTAGTAAAGTCTTTGACAAGAACATTTTCACCTGTATATTTTGTCTCAATTCCAGGTAAAGCAGACTTAAGAAGTATATTTTGAGCAACTCCAGTGTCTCTAAGGATAAGTATGGGATATGATTTACTTATTGTATCAAGAGAGATAGTTCCCCGATATTTAAAATCACTGAATGGATCTGGAGAGTTGACATTTGTCACACTTGACACTGGCTTTGGTTCAAAAGCTTGGATACTTGGATTTATGAATGGCCTTACATTTATGCCAGACTTTCAACAATTTGGGTCTTTGCACTTGTCTATGGTATGACCTACTCGCTTGCAATAAGAACAAAAGTTTAAAGGTGTAATTTTGACAGCTTTACCACCACCATTCCCAAGGTTTTCACCAGAGGAGGACTGTACATAAAATCTAACCTTGTCTACCTTAGCCAGTTGTGACCTTTTCAAAAGCACAAATGAATCTGCTATTTGTGCTGCTTTAAGGAGATCGGTTTCACCCATATTTTCTATATGCTTAAGAATATCGAAGGGTAACTTTAAGTTCTTTTAATTGTGAGAAAGATTTAGTTGAAGTTGAATCTAGCCATTTGTAAAACAATCTAGCCTTCTCAGTAAACAATTCAGCAAAGGTACTATGAGGAAACTTAGTAAGACGGAAACTTTTGTCTGTAGCCGTCAGGTGTGATTGCATATGCATCAAGAATAGATTGTTTTATGGATTCATAATCATCAATGCAATCAAGATTTGAAAAGGTGATGGCAGCTTTCGGCTTTATTTATGTTGGAGAAGCCAAGTCCATTAAGTATAGGGCCATTTAAAGTGTTCAGCAGTTTTCTCAAAGTTATGGAAAGAGCCATTTAATGACGTACTTACACCCAAGTTAGATAATAGCTTACAAATACCATGCATGATGCAGACGGAAACAAGAACAAATTCCCAGCACTTTGGCTTGCTTAGCCTAACTAGGAGAAAGTACGTGGAAACAATCCCGCGATTCATGAACGAGAAAAAAGGGTACGGTATTGATGTCGACGGATGAATCCCTAATCTTATTCATAAACATTTAGTGATTGTTTGTGATCACCCTTATTAAATAAGTGATGTTAACGTGATAAGATAGAGCGAGCTGTTAATTGTATAACTCGTCTCTATGAGAAATGAGGTTCTGGTATTAATCAAATGTAAAAGTACGGCATTAAGTATCCCACTAAGTAGATCCGGATGAATTCCATATTCCTGTTCGGACTGACGCTGTCTGCCAAGGTGTGATTATTATTAGAGTCCTGACTAATCTAGCTACTATGTTGACACGGGGAATCCGCGTATTTTTTACAGAATTGCAGGTCAAGCAAGACGGGAGTGATCAGTTCCAAATACTCCATTACTCATTTAGCAGGAATACTATCTCAGTAGTAAACACTAAATTAAATTTAAAGTAACACTATCCTGACAAACCTGCAATAAATTCAACAATCATACATAAAGAGATTTTGATAGTGCATAAGGAGGAATTATCAAAATCTTAATCTTATTTATCAAAACCCCAACCCATTATCAATACTGTACATTACCCGAAACCATCACATAAAACATCATAAATAAATATCCCTAATTAAACAACACCATCAATATTCTCATTATAAATATGTTTTGATATATATTTATATCTTACGATTTTCCTGTAGTGAAACGTCACAAGATTCTTGGGGTCACAGCTGAGGAGTAGCGAGGTTAGTTGACCGAGCTGCTCAGTTCAATGGCTGAAGAACTCATGTATCTCCCTTTTTTTTTTTTTTTTTTTGTTGGATTTCTTGGCTATCAACCAACGGCACATGGCCAAGGTTATTAAGCCAATGGATCCTATTCATTCTATCAATCTATATAAGGTCATAAAGTTTTGTCTCTCTTAGAAAAGCAATTACTTTACTTATTATTTTTTCATTGTCAGACAATAGATTTGATATTGTAAAATCTTTATTTGTTATTCGGAAGTAAGTTCTTAATTGTTGGCGTTGGTTATTGAAGTTCTGACATGTTGTTATAAGATGGCTGATGGTTAAACTGGTGTTGCAAGTTTGGCATTGGGGAGGGAAGTTCTTTTCTATATAGGGAGTGAGGTGCGTTAGTCTTATTGCGTTGACCCTAAGACGGGCCAACACCACCTCCTCCCTTCTGTCCTTCCTGTGGGCTGTCTCCCACAGTTCGATTTCTGGCTTGATCTTGTGTGCGAGTTGGAGGTTGGTCCACTCACTTTGCCACAGGAGATGTATTTTTGCTTTTATAAGAGACACAAAACACCTGAGATCTGTACGAATTATGGTAATGTCCAAATCGTCAGTTGACCCGGCTAATTTGTCAGCCTGTTCATTGCCATGGATGCCAGAGTGGCCTGGTACCCATATTAGCTTGATTGATTTATTGGCACCGTGTAACTTACAAATGATATTACCCAGCAATTCATTTTTAGTGGTTTCTAAGGATTTAATAGCTTTAAGTGAACTTAATGAATCGGAAAAAATGACTATTCTATCGTGGGTCGTCGATAGAGCAAAATCAATAGCTTTGTCAATGGCAAAAAGTTCAGCAAGAAAGATCGATGTATGATTCGGCAGTCTAAACTTTAGTTCACATTCAGTCGACCATACACCCGCACCCACACCCTCATTTGTCTTGGAGCCGTCGGTATATATATGAAAAAAGGATAAATGCTTAATAAGGATCTCTCTAAACCGCTGGCGTACCTCACCCTCCGGCGCCATGGCCTTAGCTGATGGAAGCCAAGCCTCCATGATGGAAAAATTGGGTGTTTCCCATGCCGCTATGTTTGACTGAACCAGGGTATCAATAGTAGAGAGATCTATACCGACTTTCTCGACGAGGTCGTGGAGTCTCGTGGCAAAGGGCCTAATGCCTCCATTGCCATTGGGATGGCTCGGGTATCGAGCCACCTTAGCGGCATAGGTCAGGGCTAATTGGCCGCGTCTGAGTCGGAGGGGAGGTACTCCTGACTCCACCTCAAGACGCTCGATCCGAGTGCACTTCAGGGCTCCAAGACACACACGTAAACAGGCATTCTGCACAGCATCCAATCCTTTCAATCTTGTTTTCGATGCCGAATCATACACGATTGACCCATAATCTACTTTAGACCTAACCAGGGCTTTATATATCATTAGCAAAGACTTCCTATCAGCTCCCCATTTATTACCAGCAATGCACTTTAATAAATTTAGTGCTTTTTGACATTTATTCTTTAACTGACCAATGTGGTCTTTCCAATTAAGTCTACAATCAAAGAGTAGACCAAGAAATCTAGCAGAATTTTGAATGGGTATTGGGTGGTTATCTAAAGTTAGTCTGATATTTGGTATCTTTCTATGTGAAAAAATTACCCCAATACTCTTTCTAATGGAAAACTTAAAACCCCACTGGAGGCCCCAGTTATGAATCATATCCAATGCGAGTTGGATACGATTTGCCGAGAACTCTGCATTGTTGCTGGAATGCCACAATGCACAATCATCGGCGTACAGTGAGTATTTAAGATTTCGAGGGGGAGCTGGTAGGATGTCATTAATCATACATAGAAATAATGTTGGCGACAAGACACTTCCTTGTGGGACCCCGTTTGCCTGGACAAAAATGTCCGAAAAAGTGACATTGTCGGCAAAAAGTTTGACAGAGAACGTTCTGTCAGATATGAAATTTTGAATAAAACAAGGCAAGTTTCCACGTAATCCGAAAGCATAAAGTTTTCTGAGTAGGCCATATCGCCATGTCATGTCGTAGGCTTTTTCTATATCTAAAAATACTGAGATCAAAAAATCTTTTTTGGCAATTGCCTCTTGAATATGACTGTCCAGCTTTACTAGTTGATCGAGAGTTTGGCGTCCCTTTCGGAAGCCGCACTGCTCGTCAACTAGTAAATTACTGCTATTTAAAAAATGCAATAGCCTACTGTTAACAATTCGTTCCATGACCTTGCATAAGCAACTTGTCAACGCAATTGGTCGGTAGGAGATGGCAGTTCTGGGATTACCCCCTCCTTTCAATACAGGAATGATGTGGGCGAAGTGCCATGAGTTTGGAAAAGTGTGGCTTTTCCAAATTTCATTGTACACTTCTAGCAACTTAATCATGTCATCATGATTAAGATGCTTCATCATCTCATATCGAATCTCATCGGGGCCCGGGGATGTTCCTCTACAGGCTTCTAGGGCTCGGACAAGCTCATTCATTGTTAGGTCTTTATTATAATCAAAGTCATCTCCTGTGGCAAAGTGAATAGGCTGCAGCTCAGCGGCTTCCTTGGTGGGCAGGAAAGCAGGATGGTAGTTTGCCGAGCTGCTTGTATAAGAGAACTGCCTGGCGAGTACATTAGCAATGTCTTTTGGTGAATCGAAATTTGTTCCCTCGTGGATGATGTTTTTAATTTTGCAGGATGTTTTGTTATTATTAATTTTTTTGACAGTGGACCAAACCTCTGATATTTTTGTATTACTATTGATTGTAGAGACAAAGCTACGCCAGGAGTCTCTTTTAGCTTGTCTAATTACTCTACGAGCCCTAGCTCTTGCTAGTTTGTAGTTGCAAAAGTTCTCATTATTGATGTTATTTTTGAAAAGCCTGTAGGCCTTATTGCGTCGGCACAGCGCCCTGCGGCAATCTGGTGTCCACCATGGAACTCTATGCTTAACGCTATCTGTCGAAGTTTTAGGAATGGATAGCAAAGCTGCTTCTAAAATCGAATTCTGAATATTGTTTACTTTATCATCAATGGTTTCTCCAGTAAGTTCGAGCTTGACGCTCCTTGTGAAGGCGACCCAGTCTGCTCTTTTTACGTTAAATTTAGGCGCTGAAGGCGTTCTTGCTGTGTCGCATGAATATTTAATCAAAATAGGAAGATGATCGCTTCCCAACGAGTCGTCAATGGTGTGCCACAGGCACTTGGCTGCTACTGATGATGAGACCAGTGATAAGTCTATAAAGCTCAAATTCCCGGTATTATCGTCTACCCGTGTTGGGCTACCATCGTTCAGAAGGACTAAATCAGAGTCGTTAATCAGCTTAACTACTTGCTCACCTCTACCATCCGCCCGCAGGGAACCCCATAATGTATGATGAGCATTAAAATCACCTAAAATTACTTTATTTTGTGGCAGACTATCCTGAAGAGCAAAGAGCTCATCATTAATTACCACTTTATCAGGGGGACAATAAACCGAACATGTAGCCAGATACGTGTTATTGATTTTTACTTTGCATGCGACAACCTCCAAAGTAGAATCAATAATCACTTCTGTAAAAGGGAGGCTTTGGTGGATGTACATGGCGACTCCGCCTCCACCCCTACCCTCACGATCCTTCCGACACAAATGGTAGTTTCTGAGTGATACGACCTCGTCGCAGACGAGGTTGTTTAAGTGTGTTTCTTGTAAGACTATAATATCGGGAGCATAGGACGAGGCTAATAATCTGAGGTCGTTTACTTTAGATCTAATACTTCGACAGTTCCATTGTATAATGGTTAATGCGATGATTACGTTTTATGGGGTTTGGAAGTGCCTTGTCCGCCAGTTTTAATTTTCTTTTTCTGGGAGGGAGGTTCGTCCTCCTCTCCCTCGCTACCCAGGGGCCTTCCATGGGTATTTTTGGAGACAGTAGCCTCCATGTCCTGCGTCTCGCTGCCAGGGAGACGCCCGGTGGAGGATGATCTACTTCGAGAAGCAGACCAAACACCAGACGAAGTCCAAGCAGGAGCCGCCTGGACGAGAAGGTGCGATCCAGACTGTGTTTTGGTATCATCCTCCTTATGATGCTGCTGCTTTTGCTGGGTTGATTCAGCAATTTGTTGAATTGTATCTTTCAATTCTTTGATTTGACTCATTAATTCCTTGACCGTTTCCTTTAATTCAGCAATTTCTTTATCCTTAGCTGCAAGTTCCTGACTGATGCCGTTTGCACTGGAAGTGTTGTTAGTTGCTGCTGAGGCGTAGGAAGTATTGGGTTTGCTGGTCAAACCTTCAACTTTCCTCTTGGCTTCACGGTAACTAACATCATGTCCTCTCATGTATGCTAATATTTCAGTCTCCTTCTTCAAGCTGCTGCACTCGGCAGAGCCAGATTGATGGGGACCTCCACAGTTAGCACACTTGAGCGAAGTCTCAGTACATACAGTAGTGTCATGATCTCCAGCACATTTACCACAAGTAAATTTATTGGTATCCTTATCATTGCATCGTAATGAGGTGTGTCCAAATTTTTGGCATCTATTACAGCGCATAGGTTTTTGAATGTAAGGTCGCACTTGGACACGTTCATATCCAACCGTGACATACTCAGGAATTTTACTTGAAGCAAAGGTCAAAAAGCACAATCCGGTTTTTGTTCGCACATTCCCGTCTTTCTTGGTCATGCAGTTCACGTCCACTACGCTTTGGTCCTTCATATTTTCCAGAATTTCACTCTCCTCCATTGTCCTCAAATCCCTGCTAAAGATTACTCCCTTGCAGGTATTGGGGCCAATGGGGATAGTTACGTTGACCTTCAAATCATGAATTTGCGTCAGTTTAAGCAAGTCCTTAATCTGGGAGTTGAATTGCACTTTTACAAGGAGGCTACCATCTCGCAATTTCTTGACAAAATCAAAATCGCCGTCCACTTGACCATCAAGGACCTTCTTGATGATGAAGGGGCTCACATTCAAAAGCGATTGATTTTCATTAACGCATTTGACAGTCAGATACCTTGCATTCTGTGGAGGGATTGAAAAAAATCGTCGTTCTCGTTTGTCAGCAGTAGGGGTTCCGTTGTTCAAGGTCGCATTAGTCTTAGAGGAGTCATGGGTCGTCCCCCCTCCTTGAGGAGGAGGAGGGTTAGCCGAGGAATCGCACATGCTGGGTATCGGACCGAGTCCGACCCCTGGGCCCGTGCCCGTTGTCCTGAAGGGACCAGTTAACCCTTAACTATCGTTGAACAACCTAACAGCAATAGCTAAGAGAAGAGTGTGGCAGTTTCCGTCCTCTACCCCCCCAGTGGAAGCCTGGTTGCGTTCTCCAGTACCACAGAGGGATCGAGTTATGTGGAAGACACCTTACCGCCGAACTTGCCTAGTGCGAAGGGCGGTAATTCGATGCCCACCCCCCAAGCGAATACGGGAGCCCACAAGGGTACTCCGGTAGGCTCAGGGAAGTCACATGAAGAGAGGAAGAGAATTTAGAATAAAGAAAAAGTGCGCCCAAAGGACGCCCCAGACTACTGGGCCTCCCTACCCAGGGGTCAAAGCCCGTAAGGGCTGCCCTGGTGTAGAAGAGAGCTGCGGGTCTGAGGTGGGGTGCTGACTACGCCTACTGTAGTCTCGTGTGACCTGCAAAATCAATGCACTGAAGGTGCAGGCAAAGCACAAAATGCTGAAAAAATCAGATTTACTCTACGTAAATTACGTTAAATAACTCAGAAGCAATAGCGCCGAGCGAGACGAGAGGCCCCGGACACCAGGGTAGCTCCTGTGGCACAAGGCTTGGGTCTATTGCTGCTGCGTCTGAAAAGAGAGAGGTCCGAGCTGGTCAAAGTCTCGTACACGAGTGGCCATGTATCTTCCGGTTTACCTACCCTCTTATATAGGTCTTCTTGGCGGGTTCGCAGGGCAGCGTCTTGAGAAGTGGCGCGGAGGTTCGGATCGCTTGTTCTCCAACTAGGTCGTTTGGGGCAAGACGTTTGTTTTTCAATTCAAGATTTCGCGACGATAAATTGGCAATTACAGAAGGAATGGTGGCATTTGTAGCACTATATATATATTTATTTATATATATATGTAGTATATATGTATATATATAGTTATGAAGTCAGAAAACAATTAAAATCGCTCCTACAAAACAATTAATGCAAATAAAATTCACTTTTGTCTTCATCAATTCTAACATTATTGCAAATTTCTTAAAACAGCCTACGAGATGTCACTTTGATTTGTGTTCTAATGTGGTATATCTATTTACCTGTCCTGACTGCCAAGTAAGGTACGTGGGGTCCACCTCACGATGGCTATGTCACCGCATAAGGGAACACAAAGGCAAATCATTTCGTACGGGACTTCCGCTGAGCAGACCTTCGTTCTCGGCCATAAGAGAACACTCTCCCCAACACTCACATCCTTTCAACTACACAGATTTAAATATTCTATCCTCTCATTCCTCCCGCCTAGACCTTATTATCTCCGAATCGTTGTTAATCCGGAAGATAAAACCTGAACTCAACAACAACACTACCGCAACCACCCTGTTTACTAACTAGCGGTTTTCTTTCCCCTGACCATCATCCATGTTTGGTTAGTTTTTCATATCTTTATTCCTGTATATATACTTGTATGATTAATGTTATATCCTGTATTGTTCACTCATTGTTTGTTGTAATTATTGATTTTATTGTTTTGTGAAATTATCTCACTATCATTTTAACTTTATTTTAGAGAACCTCGTTAATCAATTCTGTTGTCTTATGTACGTTATTTTTGGTTCAATTTTCAGCACTGATGATAGAGATTGGAGATATCCAATAAACATGAAATTGTTTACGGCCATATTAGTTTACCTCTTAATTTTGACTGTTCGACGCCTATGCGGAAAACCTATAACGACCTATATATATACATACACATATATAAACATACATATATAAACACACACACACTTCTTACACTCGTACATTCAACCACAAAACAGTATCTTTCATAAAATTTGTCCTTTGCACTTGCTGAGCTTATCTTTCACAACACTTGTATCAAACACTTCTTTTGCTTAAGCTTGTATTCCACAATACTCATTTCAACACTTTATTCTTACACAAACAGTATAACCTTAGCACGAGGGCTTTCGGTCGACGAGGCCTCCTCAGGCAGTCTGGTTACTACTGAATCTTTATTTAGAAACTTCTCTTTACATAATCTCTTTATATAGTCTTTATATAGTCATTACTACTCATGCAATATACAGAGTATTGAGTGTTATCATATAAATACACCGAATTGTTTAATGTCTTGGATATGCATTCTTATCGGTATGTTTATTTTCTTTGCATATTTCTTTTCATTTAATCTTATAAAAATTATATTCAAATGCACATAGCTTCACCAGGAAATATGGGAAGGCTATGTGCATATGCTTTGGTATCTTTATTTTCACATATTATACTAGCATCTATCATTCCACCAACGCATAAATCTAAGAAAAAAAAAAAAAAGTCCAGCATCATGACTCCTATATCCCCCTGTGTAAATTTTGATAGTAGGCTGTAGAATAGGAACCCTGCTGAGGGCTACAAATGGTCAGGAAAAATGGGTTAGGTTTGATGATCCCATCCAACTGTCCTGATGCCTGAGACTTGAGCAGAAAAAGAAACAAAGAAATCAACATACCGTCCTCGAGATCTGTCTGACTACTGTTGTTATGCCTTTTCCCTCTATTTGTTAGAAAAAAAACCTGTGAAGAACCTAGTAAATGTGATGCCAACTCTAGTCGTTATTCATGTCTTACTTTACTCTCAATAATTCAATGTTTCTCTTTATCCTTATAAATTGCTGACCTCAATTTTGAATAGACCTACCATACATTAAGTTGGGTTGTTGCTGTATTTTCTTAAGAGGCAAGAACTTCTGATGATACATCTTATATCATATTTTTCGTTCAAAGAAAATGTGTATGCGTGTGTATACATACATAATCTTTAGAGTTGCTAAAAATCCTCAAGCACTTGCATATTGTCTAATCTTACATCATGTTTTTCGTTCATAGAAAATCAATAATCTTATAGTAAGAGAGGTAATTAAACTTTTAATTGGGCTAACCAGGTGATCTCAATGACCCTGACCTGCTGGTTTGCTGAACTGGGGGAGCTCACCTGGTCAGCTTCAAATACATCAATAATGTGTAGTGTCTTCCATTCTCTCCTTGTTCACGGCGACGTGAACTGTCTCTGGAATTTTCTTTGACCCACACCCATATTTCATGCAGGAAACGCCTTACTGGACCTGCCATTGCTGGGAAACATAATAAACGATTTTTTTTTTCTGGTTGTTTCTCACTCTTCTATTCAGCAGCTGATGTCTTTGTATGTGTCCTACTTTCTCCAGAGCTGAGGTGAGACATCTACTATCATAGCCTCTCGCCCTGAAGAACCCTGCCAATTCTTGCAATGCCTTTTCTTGCCTTGGCTCCGCACTGACTATTCTCTTAATACTTAGAGCCTGTGAGAAGGGTAGAGATTTAAATAGGTTGAGGTGATGATTTGACAAAATGGAGATACTGGTTTGTAATTAAGGGGTTGTAGTACACTATGACATGTGGGCACCCTTATTCATCGAAATACACCAGAGAATCTAGGAAAGGTAGTTTCTCTCGGCTGTATTCCAATGTAAACTGCAGGTCTAGATGTTGTTCAGCCCTTCATGGTACGCCTGTATTTCTTCTGTACATAAGAAAATGACAAATATATCATTATACCTATAGAAAATCTCAGGGCGTTTTGTTAACATTCTTGCATGAACAAAAATCTCTGCCACCGATACTGAGGCCCCCCTGGCTATACCCTTTAACTGTCTATATAATTTATTATTAAATCTCAACAGGGTGCCTGTCAGCACATGGGCTATGCCTTCCTTGATTAAGTATGGTGGGGGAGCTGCCATGTTGAAATCTTTGTAGAGTCTTTCTTCCACATGGGAAAAATCCTCTAGTAGAAATTGTCCACTATATAAGCTGCTTCTTACTGTGGGAAAGAGAAGTATAGAGAGACTATATCAAAAGAAAAAAAAATGATGGCTCCTTCAGGATATCTTCTGTTCTCCATTTTTTGTAGGCAGGAGGTTGTGTCCTGCAGTCTCTCTAGTAAAAAATCTTGAAAAAGGTTGAGATATGTGATTAGATGATCCACAGGTCTAGTTGTAGAGCTGCAGCTACTCAACACTGGTCTCCCTATATCGCGCCCCCTCTGAGAACCACTCAATTATTTCATCCAGATGGGCACTATCTGTTATTTCCTAGGTGTGGTTTCTCCAAAATTTACCTTTAGAACCCACACCATAAAAGAGGATTAATCATACAGGGTATTATGATCTAATTTCAACCTTAGAGGTAACTGAGAGAAGGGGTAATATCAAAACACTTAATAAGCTTACAAATTTTAGTTAACATTATGAATCATAAATCATTACACTTTTACAATAATATAAACATACATTTACCAAAATATTCAGCTACTCCAACTTGTCACTAGTTGGTCTTCTCAGCTGTCTTCTTTTCTTTTCATCCATCCCCTGGGCTCCCAAGAGATATTATCTCTCCTATTATTGTGCACAGCACCAGGAATCCAATCTTCAGCAAAACCATAAAAAAACAAAAAAAAACATAAACTAAACAATAAACCAAAAATTAAACATTAAACTAAAAAATAAACCCATTCCTAGAAAAGAAACAATATTCTAGTTTAGGAATGATAAAACGATATAATGTTATAAATCTAAATATGTCATTTCTTAAAAGAACAAAATATATATTGCAAACAAACAAATTACGTATAGCATTTATGTTATTATACATGATCTGAGTAATTGTATGCACATTCTAGTAAATTTTGACTAAACATCATTTCAATAGTATACAATTATAAATGTTCAGAACACTTACGCTTTGAATGGGTTTTAAATTCTTAATAATAATGAGAGAGACACATCGGGATGTTGTTCAGTGCCATGTATCAGCCTCCAGCTGCGAAGAAGACATACTATTTATTCTTTCTTACCTCGGATATTTCATGATAATCTAAAAGACTTTCAGGCTGTTGTATGGCACTCTATTCTGATCTCTCTCTCTCTCTCTCTCTCTATGGTTATAGCAATAGTATCAGGCTTTAGTACTGTATATATTTCAAAATTTAAAGTCTACTCAGATCACATATAGTACAAACATATAGTTCTTCTTAACCTATACATGCATATTTTAATTGAATTTACTCAATAACAAAGATAGTACACATGGTTTTCTTAATCAAAATATCAATTATACAACCTTAATCTAACGGTACTATTGACATATAACAGTGTACCCTTTAAATAAAGTGAATGTATGGTGGGGTAACAAAAAAACAGTACTTTGTAGGGTAGACTATTATACTTTACAACTTCCTAATCTTAATAAAAAAGATAATATAGAAATATATAAACTTTATATAAAACTTTTAAAATAAAGTGTCATCTTTCTATAAAATAATTAAGTACTTCTATCTTACATAGCTACAGACTGAGGTATATATGAGTAATGCATATGCATAAAGACCAAGTAAGGTATATACAGGGTGGTTTCAAGACGAATTTTTAGGTCATTCTAACTTCACATCCCTTGTGCTCATTACATCCCTGGCCATGAACCTGTGCTTGGGTCAAAAGGTTTGTGGGTATTAGGAAGTACATATGTGGTATGCTGGGTTTGTGCTCTAGGAGGGCATCTCTCTGTCCTGCAAGAAAGCTTCCTGGTCTGTCTAGGGTAAAAAAAAAAAATAATAATAATAATAATAATAAAATATATATATAATAAATAAAATAATCAACATAGTACTCCCTTTCTGCACTTTGGCTAGAGCTTCATCAGGTTTACCTGATTCTATGTATGTTTCTTTGTCCAATAGATGTTTTTTTTTTTTGTTTTTTTTTCCTCCCATGGCTGCTTGTTTTCAATACGAACAGAGCACCATCTTTATGGTCATTTACGTCATTTATGGTTCTTTTTACGTCTTCTAATGAGGCTTGAAAGTCCTCCCAGGATTTCTTTCTCTCTGGGGGACCTGACACAAAAGGGCTACCTTTTTGTAGAACCAAGAAACATATCTTGTCTAGGGGAACTTCACTTACTACCGGTTCCATTCCCAACTGTTGTTCTGTTTGCCACTGTCTTTCTTCTTTTCTTTCTGTTCCTCACTAGGAGCTTCCTCTTTGCTGGTCTGCCCAATCATTGTTTCTTACCTCCTGTTGTACGGTCTCCTCTGTGGAGGGTTTCCTTGGCCTTGCCAGTTATGTTGTTCCACTAATTCCTGGGGTTCTATTCACTCCTGTGGAATCCTTAATGAGGGTAGGACCTTCTCTGGAAGTCGACAGGGGTTGTCTGTTGGGGAACTCTTCGCATATCTACCCAATAGTTCCTTATGTGTGATACTGTAGAGTGTCCTCAGCGCTCCTCCTCTGTCCTTGCCTTTGTTTTACTTTTGTTTCTTGGGTCCCTCCTCCTCTAGAGCAGACGTATTTTCTCTCTGTTGAGGGACATTCTCTTGCATTCTTGTTTCTTCCTGTGTTTGTGGTCTTTCTGTCTTCTACTTGGCTTCCTTTTTCTATTTATTTTTCTCTTCTTTGGTATTGCCTGAAAACCCTGCCAGGTGGTCCTTTCAGACTGCCGAGCTTCCCTATTTTTTATCTTTTCTTGGGGGGGGGGGGGGGGGAGAGGCTTTGCTTGTTTTCTTGGTTCTTGGCTGTCAGTTGCTCAATTTGTTTTGTCACTATATTTTCTAATATCCATATTACACCTATTACTTTATCCATGAGGTGTTGACATGCGTCTATTTCCTTTATCAGAGAACACTGTTCTTCTGTGTTTTAATTTTTATCTTCAGTGTTTATGGTTGTCTTCCCTGGGTACGCAATTTCATGGGGTGCTGTGGATAGCACTGAAATGTCCTTATTTTCCTCAACTGATTTTATCTGGACAGTTTTATCTAGACAGTCTTCTATAGAAGAAAAATGTTCCAAAGTCAGATGGTTCTCCTGGTCTTCTGGCAGTGTCACTCTCCAGGGTCTGGGTTCTTCTCCACGATCTATTCTCTGAGGCTCTATCTGTACAAATTCATCCATGCTCTCCTCTTCCAAACATATGTCTGGAAGTGTGGGTAGGTGAAATTGTTTACCACCATCTTCCTTACTGTTGATCCTCACTATGGAATCCACAATTTCTCGGTGGGTAGGGGGTTCTCTTCTATGTTTTATTATCTTTCTCCATATATATTTGTATATTTTTTTCTTTTTTTTCTGTTAATGTCATATGTAATTCTTCTTTCAAGTATATCACTAGGTGAACTTAGTTTGAAATGAGTTTTTTTTTTTCTTTTCTTCTTCTGGGGGCCCTAGAAACAAACTTATTTTCGAGGCCCCTCTTACAGGCTTAGCAACAAATGTCCCTGTAAGTCTCTGGGTATTTCAACTTGGTCTCTTTTCAAATCTATTGTATACCATCTAGTTCCTAAAGCCTCTGCCCTCAGGTAGGCTGCTACTAGTCCTTCCTAGCTGCATTACCCCAATTTTTCTCTCCCATTTCAATGAACCATGAAGGGGGTGAGTACTCTCTGGCCCAAAGGTAATTTGTGCTGATAGTGACAAATCTATATACTACTTGTCTCTCGCTTGTATAAAAGGCTATCATACACGGTTAGGTCAGGTTTAGGTTTAGGTTTAGGTTTAGGTTCAGGTTTTGGGTTGGGTTGGATTGGATTGGATTGGATTGGTTTAGGTTAGGTTAGGTTAGGTTAGGTTAGATTAGATTAGGTTTTGTTTGGATTGGATTGGATTGGATTGGATTGGTTTAGGTTAGGTTAGGTTAGCTTAGCTTAGGTTAGATTAGGTTGGGGTAAGTTAGGTTAGGTTGGGTAGGTCAGGTTAGGTTTGGGTTAGGTTAGGTTAGGTTAGGTTAGGCTAGGCTAGGCTCGGCTAGGCTAGGTTAGGTTAGATTAGGTTAGGTTAGATTAGATTAGGTTTTGTTTAGGTTAGGTTAGGTTAAGTTAGGTTAGGTTGGGTTAAGTTAGGTTAGTTTGGGTAGGTTAGGTTAGGTTTGGGTTAGGTTAGACTAGGCTAGGCTAGGTTAGGTTTAGTTAGGTTTAGCTTAGCTTAGGTATATGGAATATTTGGACATTTCACCGATGTCAAATTTGGACTTTGGAAAAAATGGACGAATGGTAAATATTATCGGAATTTTGTTAGGTGTTGAGAAAAATCAGACAGTTTAAAGATGTCAGATTGGACTTTGCAAAAAATGGACGAATGGTAATTATTATCGGAATTTTGATGGGTGTTGAGAAAAATCGGAGAGTTTACCGATGTCAAATTTGGACTTTGCAAAAAATGGAGGAATGGTAAATATACCGATGTCAAATTTTGACTTTGCAAAAAATGGACGAATGGTAAACATTATCGGAATTTTGTTAAGTGTTGAGAAAAATCGGACATTTTACCGATGTCAAATTTTGACTTTGCAAAAAATGGACGAATGGTAAACATTATCGGAATTTTGTTAAGTGTTGAGAAAAATCGGACATTTTACCGATGTCAAATTTGGACTTTGCAAAAAATTGACAAATGGTGAATATTATCGGAATTTTGTTAGGGGTTTAGGAAAATCGGACATTTTACCGATGTCAAATTTGGACTTTGCAAAAAATTGACAAATGGTGAATATTATCGGAATTTTGTTAGGGGTTTAGGAAAATCGGACATTTTACCGATGTCAAATTTGGACTTTGCAAAAAATGGACGAATGGTAAATAATATCTGAATTGAAATGTGGAGTTTCCAAAAAATGGACGAATGGTAAATATTGTAGCGGGGCGTAGACCAAGTAGATTTTTATGTCTGGTTGAGTTCAGGCTCAACCGAGAATAAGAATAAAATTATTCAGGAAAAGATTCGTCTGCAGTGAACAGATGTAAGGTTCCAGGCCTACGTCACGCTGCCACCACCCGATTAGTAGGTTCGGGAACCGTGTGTGTTGTGTATTAGGGTGTGAATGTTGTATGAAAAGAGGGTGGAAGGAAAATATGTGCTGAATGTTGGATATGTAAGTGTGTAAATGTGAAAAGGGAGATAGCGTAGGCTGAGCGTCTGCGTGGACGTGTATGGAAGAAAAATGCAAGATCATAAAATTCTTCCTCTACCCTTCGGGTTGAGCATCCACCTGCTGGCAGTGGAAACCCAGGTGTAGTAAAATTATGTTCTATTCTAGGATATCAGCTTAATATACTCTGATTTGTCTAGCCATTTTACAGCCTTTCAGGGTTGCGAGATAGAGTAACCAGCAATGTACTGTTTAAGTGACCCAAGCCCAAGAACGTTAAGCATTCAGCTTTAGTCAAAACCAGAACTTAACATCGATGTCATTTGTTTTCCTGACTGGGACTGAGTGAAAGTTCTATGACGGTATGATATTTATTGAACAGGTTAAACTCTTTAGGGAGGTCTACAAATAATTCAGTCATGAGAAATTTTAAAAGTTGCGTACATCACCAATTCAATGACAGCGGAGGTAATGCACGTGGAAATCAACAACAGATGTAAAAAAAAAATACTCACGAACATTTACCCCTAAGTTGGCGTCCCAACTCCACAAGTATTTTTAGAGAGAGTATTAGCACGAAAAGAAATACACTGAAACCTAATTTAAACAAGTTAATTTCCAACCCAGAATGGAGTTCCGCCCCCTTCGGGTCTAAGGCGATTCGTTCGCCAGCTCTCTCTTACTCAGGTGACGGTGCCAAGATGATAACGACTCCAGATAATGTTCCGCACTGGCGTGCGGGCGCATCCCCATGATGCACCCGCATCATGGGGATGCATGTGCCTGCGAAAAAAAACAGTTGCATGTGCCTGCGAAAAAAAACAGTTGCCCCCACGTTAGCTGCGTGGTGTTTTTATGGCTCGTATCACTTGCAAAAAATGGACGAATGGAAAATATCAGAATTTTGTTAGGTATTAAGAAAAATCGGACATTTTACTGATGTCAAATTTGATCTTTGCAAAAACTGGAGGAATGGTAAATATTATCGGAATTTTGTTAGGTGTTGAGATAAATAAGACATTTTACCGATGTCAAATTTGGACTTTGCAAAAAATGGAGGAATGGTAAATATTATCGGAATTTTGTTAGGTGTTGAGAAAAATCGGACATTTTACCGATGTCACATTTGGACTTTGCAAAAAATGGACGAATGGTGAATATTATCGGAATTTTGTTAGGTGTTGAGGAAAATCGGACATTTTACCGATGTCAAATTTGGACTTTGCAAAAAATGGACAAATGCTATATATCAGAATTTTCTTGGGTGTTGAGAAAAATCGGACATTTTACCGATGTAAAATTTGGACTGCAAAATATGGACGAATTGTAAATATTATGGGAATTTTGTTAGGTCTTGAGAAAAATCGGACATTTTACCGATGTCATATATGGACTTTGCCAAAAATGGAGGAATGGTAAATATTAGAGATGTCAAAATTGGACTTTGGAAAAAACAGACGAATGGTAAATATTATCGGAATTTTGTTAGGTGTCGACAAAAAATGGGACATTTTACCGATGTCAAATTATGACTTTGCATATAAGTGACGAATGGTGAATATTATCGGAATTCAAATGTGGACTTTCCAAAAGATGGACGAATAGTAAATATTATCGGAATTTTGTGAGGTGTTGAGAAAAATCGGTGATTTTACCAATGTAAAATTTGGACTTTGCAAAAAATGGACGAATGGTAAATATTATCGGAATTTTGTTAGATGTTGAGAAAAATCGGACATTTTACCGATATCAAATTTGGACTTTGGAAAAGATGGACGAATGATAAATGTAGCGGGGCGTAGACCAAGTAGATTTTTATGTGTCTGGTTGAGTTCGGGCTCGACCGAGAATATAAATAAAATTATTCAGGAAAAAATCGTCTGCAGTGAACAGATGTAAGGTTCCAGGCCTACGTCACGCTGCCACCACCCGATTAGTAGGTTCGGGAACCGTGCGTGTTGTGTATGGGGGTGTGAATGTTGTATGAGAAGGGGTGGAAGGAAAATACAGAATGTGTGCTGAATGTTGGATGTGTAAGTGTGTAAATGTGAAAAGGGAGATAGCGTAGGCTGAGCGTCTGCGTGGACGTGTATGGAAGAAAAATGCAAGATCATAAAATTCTTCCTCTTCCTTTCGGGATGAGCATCCACCTGCTGGCAGTGGGAACCCAGGTGTAGCAAAGTTATAATCTGTTCTAGGATATCAGCTTAATATACTCTGATTTGTCTAGCCTTTTTACAGCCTTTGAGGGTTGCGAGATGGAGTAACCAGCAATGTGCTGTTTAGGAGACCCAAATCCAAGAACGTTAAGCATTCAGCTTTAGTCAAAACCAAAATTTAACACAGATGTCGTTTGTTTTCCTGACTGGAACTGAGTGAAAGTTCTATGTCGGTATGATGTTTATTTAAAAGGTTACACTCATTAGGGAGGTCTACAAATGATTCAGTCATGAGAAATTGATAGTTGTGTACATCACCAATTTAATCACAGCGGGGGTGATGTACGTGGAAATCAACACCAGATGTTAAAAAAAATAACTCCCGAACATTTACCCTAAGTTGGCGTCCCAACTCCATAAGTATTTTTAGACAGAGTATAAGCACAAACAAATACACCAAACCTAATTTAAACAAGTTAATCTCCAACCCAGAATGGAGATTAACAATAAAAGAATAGTGCTGAGGAACTCTGAATAAAAACACTTGTGGAACGACAGGAAAAGGTGTTGTAAGAAATTTACCTAGCGTCGGAAGCCAAGTAAAAAAATATAACACCAAAAGGTCATATATCACGAAGGCAAAGTAAAACAAATAAACAAAACGGCAAAGACAAGCTAAAACGGCCCGAAAAATACGGGCGAGAATGTTGAAGATCTTTCTCCCAGGAGGTACGGAGCCTCAAGCTGGGGAAAAGGAAAAAGAAACCAAGAAACAACCAATCGTAAAAACAACAACAAAAAAAAAAAAAAAACTAAGTAATAACTTAGCTTAAAAATAGGAAATGGCACACTGGAGGAACGGATCCTCAAGCAGTGTTCCTTCAAAGTGAGTGGTCCTTTTTATGCTCTGACCCTTTGTGAAATCAAAGTGCTGCTTTGGATTTTCGTGGAAGAGAGTGCACGCTGCAAATAGTAATGCAGTATGACACACGCTAAAGTCCAATAGAGACCAGGTGTCTTCCACACACAACCATAAGAATACTTATCTTGTGAAAACAAAACACGGATTCGTTAATCCTGGCGTGAAGCGAGGTAAATCCACAGCGAGGTAAATCCAAGACGAAGTAAATCCAAGACGAAGTAAATCCAAAGCGAGCACAATACCGAGAGCGGAACCACTGTCCAGCATAGAAGTCAGGACCGAACTGTCTTCCCCATAAGCATGGCGCGAAAAGAAGAAGATAGGCAAAGCTTCGGAAGACCAACCCGATAGTCCAAACAACCCAAAGGACCCGAACTACCATGAAAAGAGAAAGGGGAAGAAAAACAAATATCCAAAATATGTAACAACCATTACTCTCTTCAGGGGTTCTGTTGACACTTTGGAAGTGTCGCCAAAGAGATAGAATATTAAAAAAAAATAATAAAGGAAATAATACATACGAGAACTGGTAATGTACAATTTGCGTGAAAATTGCGCATTTCGGGCTGTAACTCTCTACGGTATTGGATTTAGAAAATAAATAAATCTCTATTTTTTTCTCGGAGACTTCAACGCCATCCAAGTAACGAGACTTGGTTGAAAATACGTTCTTTGGTTATTTTTATAACCATATTCACATTAGTTCTTAACACTGTCTTTAACGGCTCGTATGGCTTTGGTCACGGCTTATGAAGTCGCACTAAAGTCACGTGGGCGAGGCGCAAATGGCGGGTGAAACACCAGTTCTTAACACTGTCTTTGGCGGCTCGTATGGCTTTGGAAACGGCTTATGAAGTCGCACTAAAGTCACGTGGGCGAGGCGCAAATGGCGGGTGAAACACCAGCCTCGTGCGGATGCACAGCGAGTGCGCCCGCATCGTCTGTGGAAGCGGAGCCCGGGACGTTTCATCCCAGTCAATGGAAGCATCGTAGAGTTCCCCGCGTCCTTTTGTTCCGTGGTAGAGGAGGCAAGCATGTGGCCTCAACCGCTCGGCGCCCGAGGACGATGTTAGTCCAGGCGAGATCGACCTTAGAGTCGGCGAGTGCGCAGTTGTACACTACAAATATTATCGGAATTTTGTGAGGTGTTGAGAAAAATCGGTAATTTTACCGATGTCAAATTTGGACTTTGCAAACATGGACGAATGGTAAATATTATCGGAATTTTGTTAGGTGTTGAGAAAAATCGGACATTTTACCGATGTCAATAATTATTATCGGAATTTTGTTAGGTGTTGAGAAAAAATGGATATTTTACCGATGTCATATATAGACTTTGCAAAATATGGCGGAATGGTAAATATTACCGATGTCAAAATTGGACTTTGGGAAAAACAGACGAATGGTAAATATTATCGGAATTTTGCAAAAAATGGACATATGGTGAATATTATCGGAATTTTGTTAGGTGTTGAGAAAAATCGGACATTTTACGGATGTCAAATATAGACTTTGCAACAAATGGACGAAAGCTAAATATTATCAGAATTTTATTTTGTAAAAATTGGAGGAATGGTAAATTTTACCGATGTCAAATTTGGACTTTGCAAAATATGGACGAATGGTGAATATTATCGGAATTTTGTTTGGTGTTGAGAAAAATCGGACATTTTACTGATGTCAAATTTGGACTTTGCAAAAAATGGACGATTGGTAAATATTATCGGAATTTTGACAGGTGTTGAAAAAAATCGTACATTTTACCTATGTCACATTTGGACTTTGCAAAAAATGGACAAATGGTAAATATTATTGGAATTTTGTTAGGTGTTGAGAGAAATCGTACATTTTACCGATGTCAAATATGGACTTTGCAAAAAATGGAGGAATGGTGAATATTATCAGAATTTTGATAGGTGTTGAGAAAAATCGTACATTTTACCTATGTCTCATTTGGACTTTGCAAAAAATGGACAAATGGTGAATATTATCGGAATTTTGTTTGGTGTTGAGAAAAATTGGACATTTTACCTATGTCAAATATGGACTTTGCAATAAATGGAGGAATGGTAAATATTACCGATGTCAAAATTGGACTTTGGAAAAAACAGACGAAAGATATTATCGGAATTTTGTTAGATGTTGAGAAAAATCAAATGTCAAATTTTGACGTTGCAAAAAATGGTCGAATGGAAAATATCAGAATCTTGTTAGGTGTTGAGAAAAATCGGATATTTTACTGATGTCAAATTTGATCTTTGCAAAAACTGGAGGAATAGTAAATATTATCGGAATTTTGTTAGGTGTTGAGAAAAATTGGATATTTTACCGATGTCATATATAGAATTTGGAAAAAAATGGAGGAATGGTAAATATTACCGATGTCAAATCTGGACTTTGCAAAAAATCGAGGAATGGTAAATATTATCGGAATTTTGTTAGGTGTTGAGAAAAATGAGGACATTTTACCAATGTCAAATTTGGACTTTGCAAAAAATGGACGAATGGTAAATATTTTCGGAATTTTGTTAGGTGTTGACGAAAATCGGACATTTTACCGATGTCAAATTTGGACTTTGCAAAAAATGGACGAAGCGTAAATATTATCAGAATTTTGTGAGGTGTTGAGAAAAAATGGATATTTTACCGATGTCAAATTTTGACTTTGCAAAAAATGGACGAATGGTAAATACTATCGAAATTTTGTTAGGTGTTGAGAAAAATGGGATATTTTACCGATGTCAAATTTGGACTTTGCAAAAAATGGACGAATGGTAAATATTATCGGAATTTTAATAAGTTGAGAAAAATCGGACATTTTACCGATGTCACATTTGGACTTTGCAAAAAATGGACGAGTGGTAAATATTATGGGAATTTTCTTAGTTGTTGAGAAAAATCGGACCTTTTGACGAAAGTGTTGACGAAAATCGGACATTTTACCGATGTCAAATTTGGACTTTGCGAAGAATGGACGAATGGTAAATATCAGAATTTTCTTAGGTGTTGAGAAAAATCAGACATTTTACCGATGTCATATTTGGACTTTGCAAAAAATGGACGAATGGTAAATATTATGGGAATTTTCTTAGGTTTTGAGAAAAATCGGACATTTTACCGATATCAAATTTGGACTTTCCAAAAAATAGACGAATGGTAAATAATCTCGGAATTTTGTGAGGTGTTGAGAAAAATTGGACATTTTACCAATGTCATAATTCAAAAAATGGAGGAATTGTAAATATTATGGGAATTTTGCTAGGTGTTGAGAAAAATCGGACATTTTACCGATGTCAAATTTGGACTTTGCAAAAAATGGAGGAATTGTAAATATTATGGGAAATTTGTTAGGTGTTGAGAAAAATCGGACATTTTACCAATGTCAAATTTGGACCTTGCAAAAAATGGAGGAATGGTAAATATTATCGGAATTTTGTTAGGTGTTGAGAAAAATCGGAAATTTATCGATGTCAAATATGGACTTTGCGAAAATGGAGGAAGGGTAAATATTACCAATGTCAAAATTGGAGTTTGGATAAAACAGACGAAAGGTAAATATTATCGGAATTTTGTTAGATGTTGAGAAAAATCGGACATTTTACCGATGTCAAAATTGGACTTTGCAAAAACTAGAGGAATGGTAAATTTTATCAGAATTTTGTTAGGTGTTAAGAAAAATTGGATATTTTACCGATGTTATATATAGACTTTGTAAAAAATGGAGGAATGGTAAATATTACCGATGTCAAAATTTGACTTTGGGAAAAACAGACGAATGGTAATTATTACCGGAATTTTGTTAGGGGTTGAGAAAAATTGGACATTTTACCGATGTCAAATTAGGACTTTGCAAAAAATGGACGAATGGTAAATATTATCGGAATTTTGTTAGGTGTTGAGAAAAATCGGACATTTTGCCGATGACAAATTTGGACTTTGCAAAAAATGGAGGAATGGTAAATATTATCGGAATTTTGTTAGGTGTTGAGAAAATCCGGACATATAACCGATGTCAAATTTGGACTTTGCAAATAATGGAGGAATTGTAAATATGGGAATTTTGTTAGGTGTTGAGAAAAAATGGACATTTTACCGATGTCAAATTTGGACTTTGCAAAAAATGGAGGAATGGTAAATATTATCGGAATTTTGTTAGGTGTTGAGAAAAATCGGACATTTTGCTGATGTCAAATTTGGACTTTGCAAAAAATGGACGAATGGT
>NC_061856.1:223735-226235 GCF_019202785.1 Penaeus chinensis | reverse complement strand
GCTATGAGAAGGAAGAGAGAGGGAGAGAGAGAGAGAGAGAGAGAGAGATAGAGAGAGAGAGAGAGAGCATGAGATAGAGAGAGAGAGAGAGAGAGAGAGAGAGAGAGAGAAAGAGAGAGAGAGAGAGAAAGAGACAGACAGACAAACAGACAGACTCAACACAACGAAACAAACAATGAAAACAAATATAACAATGCACTAACAAAATAAAGAAATATAAAAGGAAACAAAAAAGAAAAGTAAAACAAAAACAACAACAACCAAAAACACGAATGACACAGAACAAACAGAACAGGCAAATCCCCCTTCCCCCCTTTAAATCCCCCTCCCCCCCAAATCGCCCCCCTCCCCCCTTCAAAATCTCCCCCCCCCCTTTCCAGCGACAGGACACGACCTCCCTTTGGCACTGGGAAGGGCCATTTCTCATCCAAGGGGAAAAGGGCGTGTCTCAAAGGGCGGGCGAAGGAGGACGATAAGGTCACGGAGGAGAATGGAGGAAGGGAAGGAGAGAGAGAGAGAGAGAGAGAGAGAGAGAATGGAGGAAGAGGAGGAGAGAGAGAGAGAGAGAGAGAGAGAGAGAGAGAGAGAGAGAGAGAGAGAGAGAGAGAGAATGGAGGAAGAGAAGGAGAGAGAGAGAGAGAGAGAGAGAGAGAGAGAGAGAGAGAGAGAGAGAGAGAGAGAGAGAGAGAGAGAGAGAGAAAGAATGGAGGATGAGGAGGAGAAAGAGAGGGAGGGAGGGAGATGAGGGAGAGAGAGAGGGGGAAGAGGAGGAGGGAGAGAGGGAGGGGTAAGAGGAGGAGGGAGAGAGGGAGGGAGATAAGGTGAAGGGGGGGAGGGCATAGATAATAGAAGGAGAGAAGAGGAGGAAGGAGGGAGAGGAGAGAGAAAGAGAAAGATGGAGATGAGGTGGGGAGAGAATAGAGGATAAGGAGAAGAGAAGGAGGAGAGAGAGGAGGAAGAGGAGGGAGAAGAGGAGGAGGAAAGAGAAGAGGCTGAGGAGCGAGGGAAAAATGAGGAGGGTGGAAGAGGATGAGGGAGAGAGGGGGATAAGAGGAAGATGGAAGGAGAAGAGGAGGAGAGAAGGAGAAGAGAATGAGTGAGGGAGAAAAGAATAGGGAAAGAGGAGGAGGAAGGAGAGAGAAGAGGAGGAGAATGCAGACGGAATCGAGAGGTGACGAGTAAAAAAAAAAAAAGGAAGATTGGGTGAAGCTAAAAGTAAGAAAGGTGAATGAGTGAAAGAGAAAAAGGAAATTATATTAATACAGAACAGGAAAGGAGAAAGAAGAGGAATACAAAAAAAAAAAAAAAAAAAAAAAAAAAAACACACAGAAAAAAAAAGAAAGGAGATATAACATAAAAATTGATACATTTTTTTTTTTTTTTAATCACACCAAACCACATCACACAAAGAAGCAGAGTAATAAATAAATGAATAGATAAAGAAATACATATATATAAATACATAAATAAACAAATAAACAAATAAAATACTAATAAAACAAAAAAGAAAAAAAGAAAAAAATATATAACAGCAACGCAACAAGAACACATACCCTGTCTCCTCGTTATCTGCCATATCACTCCACAGGTGTCTATCCAAAGCCTAACCCAGGGCCCTTGGCGAGTGTATCCAAGCCTGTAATAACCCATGGCAGAAAGGGGAGATTTGCAGCAAGGTCAGGAAAGGTCAAACGAGCCTCTAGCCTGCCATGTGCCATGTACGACTTCATAGAATGGCTGCATGTGATATAATGCATGCCACTCCTACCGTGTAAAAAGGGTTTCCCGACCCCGCTGCACGTAAGGTCGGTAGCGTCTATGGCCTTCCGAGGGGATTTTCGACCTTGTGGGACTCTCAAGGGGGTACGCAGGGGCCGGGAGACAGAATTTCTATACAGCGCCCCGACAAGACACATGAAGCGATAATTGTGTCAATATTTCAAGATAAAATCGTCTCATTCCCCACGCATAAATAAGCCACAGTCAGCGGGTAAAGAGACTTAGTCAGGAATCTAAATGAATTTTGATGATTGCGGTTTTGCAGATCTCTAGTTACGATTTGATTTTTCTTTCCTTTTTTTTTTTTTTTTTAATTATTATTTTTAATTCGATCTTCGATGCAATGGCTTTCCTGTGGCTCCTTGGCAGTAGAGAGAGTAGTTTAAGGGTGCTTTTCCGAGCTCTAATCACTGCTTTATCACCCGTACATGCTATTCATTAGTCTTCTGGCCAAACCCGTCTCATACATATATATATATATATATATATATATATATATATATATATATATATATATATATATATGTGTGTGTGTGTGTGTGTGTGTATATATGCGTGTGTGCATGTGTGTATGTATGTGTGTGTGTGTGTGTGTGTGTGTGTGTGTGTGTGTGTGTGTGTGTGTGTGTGTGTGTGTGTGTGTGTGTGTGTGTGCGTGAGAGAGAGAGAGAGAGAGAGAGAGAGAGAGAGAGAGAGATAGACAGACAGACAGGCAGACAGA
>NC_061856.1:216556-223635 GCF_019202785.1 Penaeus chinensis | reverse complement strand
CGACAACAACAGCAATCGGATAATCAAGATGGCGCCGACGACAACACAACAGAAAACGGGAAATCAAGAGGGTGCCGACAACAACAGAAAATGGGAAATCAAGATGGCACCGACGACAACACAACAGAAAACGGGAAATCAAGATGGCACCGACGACAAAACAACAGAAAACGGGAAAACAAGATGCCACCGCCGACAACACAACAGAAAACGGGAAACGGTCTCAGCCTCCCCGCAAGTTTTCTGCCGATGCAAAGAGAGAGAGATGGATGCTGAATGTTTATCTCCTCAAGAAGCGGGAGATTAGCATCCAAGACGACGTTTATGCTTGCGGAGACACAAACAGTAAAGCATTTTGGAGTCTCATAAAGATGTCACGTGAGCGAGTCGACATGACAGGTGGAATCTGGTGCACACACGTCCCAAGATGCACATACATAAGAACGCTGATATTATTAAGCACACGCACACGCAAACAGACACAGAGACTTGCAGGCACCTTAACGCAAAAGATACTCTCTCTTTCTGTCACTCACTCACTCAGTACTTACACTACACACCACCCCCACACACACATATACACACACACACACACACACACTCACACTACACAACACACACACACACACACACACACCACACACACACACACACACACACACACACACACACACACACACACACTACACAACACACACACACACACACAGACACAAACACACACACACACCCACACATTCTCCTTCTCTCTTCCAAACACAAATATCATACAAACACACACACACACTTACACTCTCCCTTTACACCACCCTCAATACCTCACCTTCAATATCTTACAAGTAAAACAGATAAAACACAACCAAAATGACTGCCATTAATATCAACCACCAATTCTTTTCATTCACTTACAATTTTTTTTTATCTTTATATAACATCACGATCAGCTGTTCACGCCGTCTCGAAGCCGTGTCGTCCGCTGAAATGTCGAAGCTTCATGCCCATAACGAACGGAACGCCCGTGTAAGATCACTCACGCCCGTGCTATCCCTCACGCCCGCGCCCTCGCCTCCTCCGCCCTTTAAGCCCGGACACTCAGCGCCATTATTATAGATCTATTTACACCCTATCACGCCCGCGAGATGAGCGAGGCAACGCCCAAAATACTTCCTCCATCTTGTTCTCCTTATCCCCCCCACCCCCCCTCCGTGAATACTCTGAAATTGCATCGATAAGAAAAAGAGGCGAAAAAAATGTATATTTTATTTGCACACGAAAGTCTCTCCCTATCTGCCTGCCTTTCCTCTTTCTCCTCCTCTTCCTCCTCTTCCTTCTCTTTCTTTCCGTTTATTCTGTCTCTCTCTTTCTTTCTCTTTTCTTTTTGTTTTTTTTTCTGTCTCTTAGCGTCTCTTCTTTTCATTTTCTTTCTTTATTTTCTTTCTCTCTCTTTCGTTCTTTTTCCTTTTCTTCTTTCTCCCTCTTTCGTTCTCTTTCCTTGTTTTCTTTATCTTTCTTTCGTTCCCTTTCCTTTTCTTCTTCCTCCCCCTTTCATTTTAATTTCCATCTGTCTCCCTCTGTTCTTCTTTCCCTTACCTTCTCTTCCCTTTCTTCTTTTTATTCTTCTTCCCTTCTCTTCATTTCTCTCTCTTCACTTTTCTTTTTTATTCCCCTTTCCTTCTCTTCCTTTCCCGCTCTTCTTTTTTTCTTCACTCTCCCTCTTTCATTCAATTCAAAACGTCTTCCACGCCCATCCAATCCCCTTGACTCTTCATCCTCTCTCGTCTTCTCTGTCCCCTCCTCTCTCCCTCTTTCTTCATCGTTATCTCCTCCTACTCCATCTCATCCTCACCCCCCCCCTCTCCTGCCGCCCATCCCCCCCCCCACCCTTCCCTAACACTTGCAATCCCCCTTTTCCCCTCTGCTTCCCCTCTTTTTCACAACTATACTCCTCCTCTCTCCTCTCCTCTGTCTTATCTTCCTCCCCAATCGCCATTTCTCTTCCCTTCTCTTTCCCTTTCTTTCTCTCTCTTTCCTCCCCAACTCTTTCCCTTTTCCTCCCCTCTATCACACCTTCTTCACCCACGCTCCCTCTCTCTCCCTTTTCCCTCATTCCCTTCCCTTTTTTCACCCTCCTCTCTCTCTCCAATCACTTACCCTCCCATCTTCTCTATCCCCCTCCTCCCTCATCCCCCCCTCTCTCCCTTTCCTCCATCCTCCTTCCTCTTTTTTCAGTCTCCTCCTCCCCATGCCCCTTTCCTTTCCTCCATTCCCTTCCCTCTCCTTCATCTCCCTCCCTCTCCCCTTCCTCTATCCCTTCCCTCTGCCCTTCCCCCTTCACCCCCCCTCCCCTTCCTCCTTCCCCTCCCTCTACCCTTCCTTCTTCCCCTCCCACTCCCCTTCCTTCCCCTCCCTCTCCCCTTCCTCCTTCCCCTCCCTTCCCCCCTCCTCTCCCCTTCCCCTCCCCCTTCCTCCATCCCCTCCCTCTCCCCTTCCTCCTTCCCCTCCCACTCCCCTTCCTTCCCCTCCCTCTCCCCTTCCCACTCCCCTTCCTCCTTCCCCTCCCTCTCCCTCTCCCCTTCTTCCTTCCCTTCCCCTCTCCCCTTCCTCCCCCCCCAAAAAAAAAATAAAAAAATAAACCCCAACCCCAAACACCAACGCGAAGTCCCTTAAAATAAACTTATCCTCCAACCCTTATCCTAATCCGCATTTATCCCCGTGAGGTTTATGATGATTCGTCACCCTCCCCCCCCCCTCCCCTCCCCCTCTCCTTCTTATCACCCCTCACCCCCTCCCTCACCCCACCTTTCCCTGTGAGGTTTATGAAAGAAGTCTTCACTCCCTCACCCCCCCACCCCCTTCACACACCCTTCGCCGCCCCCCCCCCTTCACCCCCCCTCATTCCCTTCCCCCCAACCCCCCTACTTCACCCCACCCACGTCGGTCTCTCGGCTGGCAGTCCGTCCGCCCGGAGTTTTATGAAATCGTAAGAAAACACTTTTCTTCTCTCTCTTGCTGTCTTTGCCTCTGTTTGCTTGTTTGTTTGTTTGTTTGTCTTTCTGTCTGTTTGTTTGCTTGTCTGTCTGTTTGTTTGTTTGTTTGTCTTTCTGTCTGTTTGCTTGTCTGTTTGTTTGTTTGTTTGTCTTTCTGTTTGTGTGTTTGTTTGTCTGTCTGTTGGTTTGTCTGTTTGTCTGTCAGTCTGTTGGTTTGCCTGTCTGCCTGTTTGTCTGTCTGTCTAGTTATCTATATCTGTCGTTCTGTCTCTCTAGTTATCTAGATCTGTCTATCTGGCTACCTGCTTCTGTCTACCTGTCTAAATAGCTATCTATATATGTCTATTTGTCTGCCTATCTATCCTCCGTGTTACTGTTATTATGATTATTATCATTATCATTATTACTATTGTTATTATTATAATTTTAAGTATCATTATTTTTATTATCACTATTACTGTTATTATTTTATCATCAATGTTGCTATTAACATTACTGTTAATATTTTTATCATTATCAAAATTCCCGATATCATTACAACTGTTCAAACCATTACAATTACTTCTATCATTCTAATTATCCTTTCACCAATTCCGCAATTCACTATTTCGACAAAATCAACAAAAACAAAACAAAAAAATAAGACTTTCAAAATTCTCTCTTCTTTTTCAAAGTCTCCCCTCGAGTCTACGAAGCAGTGGTCTGGTATCATGCGACTGCCTCTTTATTGAAGCTATAAATTTGATTAGAGACGCCAGGACTGCGCTTGAAGATATTTAGCTGGTGAGATCTTGCAAGCCTCATTCTCTCTCTCTCTCTCTCTCTCTCTCTCTCTCTCTCTCTCTTTCTCTTTTTCCTATCTTATTCTGTTTTTTTTTTTATCTTTTCTTTTTTTTCTCTCCCTGTGTGGTTCTGTCTTTTTTCTATCTCTTTCTCTTTCTGTTTGTTTGTTTGGCTGTATGTCTATATCTTTCTCTCTTTGTCTCTCTGTCTCTCTGTCTCCCTCTCTCTCTCTCTCTCTCTGTCCCTCCCTTCCCCCTCCCTCTCCCCCTCTCCTTTCCCCTCCCTCCCTCTCTCTGTCCCTCCCTCCCCCCTCCCTCTCCCCCTCTCTCCCTCCCCCCCCCCTCTCTCTCTCTCTCTCTCTCTCTCTCTCTCTCTCTGTCTCTCTCTCTCTTCCTTCCCCCCCTCTCTTCCTCGATTCGCTTTTACGCGGCGTATTTTATCAGAATCAATTTAAACACAGGCTTCATTCAGGGCGATATTGGGATGACAAGACAGAATTCACTTTACTTGCTTACTTGTTTACGACGAATATTCTGAGCCTTGCCCGTTTTCTCTTATTTTCTTTCTCTTCTTGATTTCTTTTTTCTTCTTGTTCTTCTATATTTGTGTTATTATTAGTATTATTCTCTTTCTTCAACTTCTTTTAGTATTACTATTATCATCATTATTTTTTACATTATGATCGTTTTTAATATTATTGTTATTATTATTGCGATTACTTTTATTATTATTATTGTTATTATCATTATCACTATCATTATTACTATTATGATATCTATTTATATTATTATCATTATTACTCTTACTATCATCATTATTATAATCATCATTATCATTATTCTTTTTACTTTCATAATTGTTACTATCATCGTTATCATTACTATCATTTCTTTTGTTATTAACATTATTGTTATCATTATCATTATTATTGCTATTATCATCATTACTACTACTATTATCATTATCATCCTTATTATCACTATTAATATTATTGCTATTATAATCGTTAGAATCATTTTCTTTATTATCATTGTTATCATTATCATTATTATCATTATTATCATTATTATAGTCAGTATTTTTGTCAATAAAGGTGATATTGGACTGAGAAAAAAGGTAAACAGGTAAATTTAATTAATCAAAAGATGAATCAAATTGTAAAGAAACAAAATAATTGAGAAAAAATACACTTACATAACAAACAAACAAAAACACACTGAAAATAGACATTGCCGAAGACATGAATTAAATAATAGTTAAAACCATAGACATACATAACAAAATAAAAGAATGAAAGAAACGCGAATAAACAGAGAAAGAAGGAAAGAAGGAATGGAAAAATAATAGAAAACGAACAGCTAACATGAAGGGCCACATCATTAAATTATAAGAACCTAGGCAATTGCTATAATTAGTGATCATCCTTTTTTTTTCCGAATCGATCATCTGAGTGCTAATTGTCTTTATCTCCTGGGTTATTGATTCGCTCCAATCAGACGAAACATCATGGCAGAAATTTCACACGGAAATCGAGGATAATTAGGAGGAGAGAGAGAGAGAGAGAGAGAGAGAGAGAGAGAGAGAGAGAGAGAGAGAGAGAGAGAGAGAGAGAGAGAGAGAGAGAGAGTCTCTTTATGTATTCACTCACACACACATACACACACACACATATTCTTCTTTAGAATCCAGACTGTCAAAGATGCGAGTTGTGATGACTTTTGTGAACAGTTTGTAAGTAACTGAAAGGAGACTTATGGGTGGGTAGTAATTGAAATCCTTCCTATCCTCTTTTTCATGTATCAAAATAATTGTTGCGTTTTTCCAGGCTTCCGAAGTTTTCGTTGAGGAAGCATTTGTTAAAAAGATTGGCTAGTTTCACTATTGCATTTTCTCCTGCATATGTTTAAGGTCTATACTAATTCCGTCTTCACCTGGTGTTTTTCCTCTCTTCATGCCTTTAAGCGCTCTTTTTATTTATCCTGTTGTGATGTTTGGTGCGTCTCTAGTTACCTCGTTCGCTTCTCTCCGTGGCTGTTCATTTGAGTTGTATAGATCCCTGTAAAAGTCTTCTACTACTCTTATGATTTCATTCTTATTATATGTCACTTTTCTATCTGGTTTCTTTATCGCATGCATTTGACTTTTTGCTATTCCGAGTCTCCTTTCAGCTGTTTTCATGCTGGTACCTGAGATCACTGGTTCATTTATTATTGGAATGCTGAATTTGCGTATATCTCTCTTCTTTTTGTTTATAGTGTTTGTTAGTTCAGCTCATTCTATTTTGTCCCTGTTCGACGATACTTTCATGACCCTACGTTTTTGCATAAGCTGTTTAGTTTCTACCGAGAGCTTGCTGGAGCTTTGCTTGACGTTCTTACCGCCTACTTCAAGTGCAGCTTCCTTTATTATGTCATTGAACTGTTTGTTAATTTGGTCAATGTTGAGATTTTCGTCGCTGAGAAGTGAAGATCTATTTTGGATGTTAAGGTTAAATTCTGTCGCCCTGGTCTTCAAGTTAGCTAAATTTGGCTGCGGTTTTCGTATGAGTTTGTTCCTCTCCCTTCTGAGGTGTAATTTAATTTCGCCTCTGACATTTCTATGGTCGCTGCCAATATTTACTTTATTAACAACTTCCACATTTTTTACTTTATTGCACCTATTTGAAATTATGAAATTAAGTCGAAGAATGTATTCATGATATTCAGTGATCGAGCCTCCACAAAATCGACTAGCATTTGCCCCCTCTCATTCATAGTGCCTATTCCATGATTCCCAACTACGGTTTCTCCTTCTGTCTTTTTACCTATTTTGGCATTAAAATCTCCCATATTTTTTTGTGAAATGTGATTTTACTCTCTCGCTGGCTAAATTAACGTCTTCATAGAAGCTCTCTATTTCTTCATCACTATGGCTGCAGACTGGAGCAGAGACTTGAACAATCTTTTTGTTTTATTTCTATCTTTATTACTGAGGCCACTCTTTCGCTTATAATATAGAATTCCACGATATTCATTCCCTAGTTCCTGCATGCTACCCTGGTATTTATCTCTCCAATAGAGCACGTGTTCATCATTTAGTATCTTCTCTTCCCGCCCCCCTCCCTTTCTCTCTTTTTCTTTCCCTCTCTCTCTCTCTCCCCGATATTCTTTTCCAAACGTTTGTGAACTAAAAAAACCTAATTCCTGATTGCTACGCTGTTCATTTTTTAATATCTTCTGTTCTTCGCCTAGTCTTCTAACATCCCATTTAATGAAAGGTGTCCATATATACAAATAAAATCCACGTATAAAGTATAATCACACATATATG
>NC_061856.1:208786-211456 GCF_019202785.1 Penaeus chinensis | reverse complement strand
GAAAAAAAACAAAAAAAAGAGAAAACACACAAAATAACTTACTTTCAGAATAAAGATGTCCGTCGCCGTTCGTGTAAGGTAAACATGGAATCCGCGGATTACCGTCTTCAGAACAGGTAGTTTTCATGAATCCACGAACGCACTTCATCACAAGCGACCACAACACGTCTCCTCGATTACCAAAGAGCAGATAATTATAATAAAGAGAGAGAGAGAGAAAAGAAGAAGGAAGAGAGAGGGAGAAAAAGAAAAGAAAAAAGGAAGAGAAAGAGAGAGAGAGAGAGAGATAGAAAGAAGAAAAAAACACACGCACACTCCCCGCACGCGACCTTTAGGAGTGTGACCATATATGTTGTTGACACGATATTTCGAAGAAGTTCTGGGTAATGCGACTTTGCGTGATTCAGGATGTCGACACGGGTCTCGTTCTCGATTTCTTTTGAGAGAAAAAAAAAAATGGGGAGGAAGAATGAGAGAAAGAGAGAAAGGGGTGGGGGGGTAAGAAAGAGAGAGAAAGAGAGAGAGGGAGAGAAAGATAAACAAACAGACAGAGACAGAGAGAGAAAACAAAATGTATGAGAAAGAAGGAAAATAATAATGATGATGATGATGATGATGATGATGATGATGATGATGATGATGATGATGATGATGATGATGATGATGATGATGATGATGATAATAATAATAATAACAATAATAATAAGACAAATACAAAGAAGAAAAAAACAAAGCGATAATAACCCCCACCAACCTCCCCCCCTTTAAAAAAAAAACAAAAAAAACAGCAGCTCAAAGGCCACACTGCTAGCAATGCTCGAAACCAATTAAAACCACAAACGAGGTACAAGGCAGATCGTATCACGGGGCGACTTTTAAACAGCCACTTCGGAGAAAACGGATCCTGGGCTTTCGGGCTTCCTTACACTCTCGTAGACGTCGCTGCTTTGACGGAAGATCCTGATTTGCGATCCCGAAGGACTCTCTCGTCATGCGGATGTCTTGGGAGGAGGTCTGAGGTGCGCTCCTGTCAACCGGTTTCCCGTTTTCTGTTTGGGTTTTGTTCCCCGTTTTCTGGTGGGTTTTTGTCTCCGTTTTCTGGTGGGTTTTGTTCCCGTTTTCTGGTGGGTTTTTGTCCCTGTTTTCTGGTTGGTTTTTGTCCCCGTTTTCTGGTGGGTTTTGTTCCCGTTTTCTGTTGGGTTTTGCCCCCGTTTTCTGGTGGGTTTTTGTCTCCGTTTTCTGGTGGGTTTTTGTCTCCGTTTTCTGTTGGGTTTTTGTCCCCGTTTTCTGGTGGGTTTTTGTCTCCGTTTTCTGGTGGGTTTTTGTCCCCGTTTTCTGTTTGGGTTTTGTTCCCCGTTTTCTGGTGGGTTTTTGCCCCCGTTTTCTGGTGGGTTTTTGTCCCCGTTTTCTGGTGGGTTTTTGCCCCCGTTTTCTGGTGGGTTTTTGTCCCCGTTTTCTGGTTGGTTTTTGCCCCCGTTTTCTGGTGGGTTTTTGCCCCCGTTTTCTGGTGGGTTTTTGTCCCCGTTTTCTGTTTGGGTTTTGTTTCCCGTTTTCTGGTGGGTTTTGTCCCCGTTTTCTGTTGGGTTTTGTCCCCGTTTTCTGTTGGGTTTTTGCCCCCGTTTTCTGGTGTGTTTTGTCCCCGTTTTCTGTTGGGTTTTGTCCCCGTTTTCTGTTGGGTTTTTGCCCCCGTTTTCTGGTGTGTTTTTGTCCCCGTTTTCTGTTTGGGTTTTGTTCCCCGTTTTCTGTTGGGTTTTTGCCCCCGTTTTCTGGTGGGTTTTGTCCCCGTTTTCTGTTGGGTTTTGTCCCCGTTTTCTGCTGGGTTTTGTCCCCGTTTTCTGTTGGGTTTTTGTCCCCGTTTTCTGATGGGTTTTTGTTCCCGTTTTCTGTTGGGTTTTGCCCCCGTTTTCTGGTGGGTTTTGTTCCCGTTTTCTGTTGGGTTTTTGTCCCCGTTTTCTGGTGGGTTTTGCCCCCGTTTTCTGGTGGGTTTTTGTTCCCGTTTTCTGTTGGGTTTTGCCCCCGTTTTCTGGTGGGTTTTGTTCCCGTTTTCTGTTGGGTTTTGCCCCCGTTTTCTGGTGGGTTTTTGTCCCCGTTTTCTGATGGGTTTTTGTTCCCGTTTTCTGATGGGTTTTTGTCCCCGTTTTCTGTTGGGTTTTTGTTCCCGTTTTCTCATGGGTTTTTGTTCCCGTTTTCTGATGGGTTTTTGTCTCCGTTTTCTGTTGGGTTTTGCCCCCGTTTTCTGTTTGGGTTTTTGCCCCGTTTTCTGTTTGGGTTTTTGCCCCGTTTTCTGGTGGGTTTTTGTCCCCGTTTTCTGGTGGGTTTTTGTCTCCGTTTTCTGGTGGGTTTTTGTCTCCGTTTTCTGGTGGGTTTTTGTCTCCGTTTACTGGTGGGTTTTGTCCCCGTTTTCTGTTGGGTTTTGTCCCCGTTTTCTGTTAGGTTTTGTCCCCGTCTTCTGTTTGGGTTTTGTCCCCGTTTTCTGTTGGGTTTTGTCCCCGTTTTCTGTTGGGTTTTGCCCCCGTTTTCTGTTGGGTTTTGTCCCCGTTTTCTGTTTGGGTTTTGTCCCCGTTTTCTGTTGGGTTTTGTCCCCGTTTTCTGTTGGGTTTTGTCCCCGTTTTCTGTTGGGTCTTGTCCCCGTTTTCTGTTGGGTTTTGTCCCCGTTTTCTGTTTGGTTTT
>NC_061856.1:193786-198786 GCF_019202785.1 Penaeus chinensis | reverse complement strand
CCCCCCCTCCCTACCTCCCTCGCCCTCCCCTACTCTACTGCTGTTCCCGACTTTCCTCCTTTCCCCCACCCCCACCCTTTTATCCCCTCTCTCTCTTCCGTACCCTGCCCTTCCTCACACCCTCTCCCCCTTTCCCCCACCCTCCACCCTCTCCTCTTTCCCCCCACCACTCCTCTATCCTTTCCCTCTCCCCACCCTTTACCTCCCCCCCCCCCCTCCTTCCCTCATCCTTTATCCTCCCCACCTTCCCCTAACCTTCCCCTCCCCAAACTCCACCCTCTCCCCTTCCACCCCCTCCACACCTCTCCCCTTCCACTTCCCTCCCACACCTTTCCCCTCCCTTCCCACACCTTCTCCCTTCCCCTCCTCCCCCCACACCCTTCCCCCCACACCCTTCCCCCTTCCCCACCACACCCTTCCCCCTCCCTTCCCACACCTTTCCCCCTTCCCCTTCCCCCCCAACACCCTTCCCCCTCCCTTCCCACACCTTTCCCCCTTCCCCTTCCCCCCACACCCTTCCCCCTTCCCACACCCTTCCCCTTCCCCTTCCCCCCATACCCTTCCCTCTTCCCCTCCCCCCCCCCCCACACGCTTCTCCCCTACACCCTTCCCCCTTCCCACACCCTTCCCTCTTCCCCTTCCCCTTCCCACACCCTTCCTCCTTCCCCTTCCCCCCCCCTCTTTTTCCTCCTCCTCCTCCCCCCTCCCTCTCACCCTCCCTCCCTCCCTCCTACCCCACGTCACTGACCGCAAGATAACAGGAGACAACGGTTTCCACTCCTCATTGTAGGCCATTCAAAAGATAACACGATAGATAACCCAACGGGAATTCTTTGCAGGTGGTGGGGAGGTGTGGGGGGTGGGGGTGGGGGTGGGGTGGGGGTGGGGGTGAGGGAGGAGAGGCGTACATGCTTTAAGGCTAAAGGACGGGTGTGGGGGGAAGGGGAGATGGGGAGGGAGGGAGAGGGGGATGGGAAAGGGGATAAAGAGGAGGAGAAGGGAAGAGGATAAAGAGGAGGAGAAGGGAAAGGAGGAGGAGGGGGAGGGGGAGGGGAAGGAGGAGGAGGGGGAGGGAAAGGAGGGGGAGAGAAAGGAGAAGGAGGGGGAGGGGAAGGAGGAGGAGGGGAAGGGGGAAGAAGAATGAGAGGGAGGGAAAGGAGAATAAGAGGGAGGGGGAAGAAGAAGGAGGAGAAGGAAAGGGGAAAGGATGGGAAAAGGAGAAAGGGGAAAGGAAGGGAAGGGGAAGAGAAAGAGGAAGGGGAAGAGGGCATAATGGGGAGGAATGGGGAAGAATACGAAAAAGAGAGAGGGAGAGAAAAGGAAGAGGATAAGGAAATTAAGGAACGTGGAAGAAGGAGGGGAAGGAAAGGGAAAGGGAAAGGAGAGCGAAAGAGGAGATGGCAATAAGTAGATGCAAGGCAGAAGGGAAGAAAAAAGGAAAGAGGGAGGGAAAAAGAGTAAGCAAAGAAATATTAGAAACGGAGAAGAAGGGAAGGGGAAGGAAGAGAATATCAAGGGAAGGGATAGGATGAGAGGGAAAGGAGGGGTCTGAGAGAAGAGGGGAGGGAAGAAGGGAAGAAAGAGGGAGGGAGAGCGGAGAATATCAGAATGAGGGAGAAATGGTATGGTGGGGTGGGGGGGGGCGAATTAGGAATTGGTAGTTTGTAGAATGTATAGTGGCTTGGTTACACACACACACACACACACACACACACACACACACACACACACACACACACACACACACATATATATATATATATATATATATATATATATATATATATATATATATATATATACATATATATATATACACTGAGAAAGAGAGATTTATTTTTTTATAACTAGACTGAGAGACGAGATAGCTAAATAAACACAGATAGATAGATAAAAAAGCAGTGAAAATAGATAATGAAAAATAAACATATATATGAAGGTAAGCTGATAAGGCAAACAGGGAGACTTCTTGTAACCATTCATAAATGAGACAATAATTTTATTTACCTTTATCATTATCATATATTTTTTATATAAACCTCTAATTTCCTTGCACGTATCTCTAACAAATCAGCGTGTACACGTGCTGGCTCGCGCGTGTTTACATGTGTATGTGTGTGTCCGCGTGTCCGTGTGTCTGTGTTTTTGCTCGAGTAAAAAAAAGAAAAGAAAAAAAAAAAAAAGACTCAAGATAAGAAATAAAGAAGATGATGATACATATGACTCTTTACAAAATTTCTTATCAGGGAATTATCAGTGAGCACCGTTTGTTCTTCATGAGTTTTTTTGTGCACGTAACCCCTGCCCCCCCCCCCCCCTCTTCTCCGAGACATTGTGAAGGAGAAAGGAAGAGGGGGAAGGAGGAGGGAGGGAGGGTAGTGGTGGGGTGGGGTAGGGGACTGGGAGTTGTGCGCCTTGTAATTAGTACATTTTTTAAAGGGATACGAATCTACAAGGATTTCGATCCGGGGTGTGCAAAAGAATAGCGTCAACGAGCCCAAGAAAAAAACGAGAGAGAGAGAAAGATTAAAAAAAAGAGAGAGAAGAAGAAGAGATAGAAATATGTATATTTAAAAGAAAAAAAACCATCCCAAAACCTCAAAACAAAAATCAAAATGAAAAAGAAAAGAAAAATAAAACAACACACACACAGAAAACCAAAATACCCATCAAAAACGTAAACGAAAACGGCCCTCTCCCATTTCCTACCCTACATTCCCTTTTTCTCTTCCACCTCCACATATTTACGAAGCCATCACAAACAGCTCGAATGGCTAACATACACGCAAATAGAACATCAGGAGAGGCCATAGAAGAGGTGATACCAGTTTCAAAGCGTGCTGGTCAGTTCAGTGTCTAGAACAGGCCAGGGCACATGCGCAGGTCGCTCCCATGTCGACTTTCATTAACAAACAAATCACTGAATTAACGAGTGAAATTCGAGAGATTTTGAACATGTGGATAAATAGATAAGATGTAAATGACGAGGAGAGGAGAGTGAAGAATGGGGGATGGAAAGGTAAAGGTAATTTAGCTTAAAGAGGTTATCGAAGAAGAAAAGTAGATAGATCAGTAAAATAGATTATAAAAAAGAAAAGAAAATTAAAACATATATATAATAATTCAAAAAAAATATATAAATATATCAAAATCATTAAAATAAATTAAGGTAAAGAAATATATATATGACATATTTATACCAACATATATAACATCTTAGAAGAACAGGAAAGCGGCTGGCGTTCGTCTAAGCCCCGGAGCGTGTGTTCTTGAGAGCAACTTGCGCGAACAGCAACACGGCCGCTATGTGCCCCCCCCCCCCCCCCCCCCCACACACACACACCCCGCCTCTCCACCTCCCCCTCCCCTCCACCCTGAAGCCGCTTACTATTAATCCCCCCCCCCCTTCTGCTAACCCCAACCCCCCATTTCTTCCCTCCCTCAACCCTCTCACCTACCACCCCCTCTCTCCTCCAACTCTCCCTCTCCTCCCTCCTCCCTCATCCCTCCTCTGCACCCCCATCTCCCCCTCCCTCCCCCATCAACCCCCCCCTTCTCCTCTCTCTCTCTTAACCCCCCCCTCCTCCTCTCCTCCCTACCCCCTCTCTCACGCCCCCAGCCCCCCCTACGCCCCCTCTCACGCCCCCAACCCCCAACATTTAACGCAGAAGCACCTCATTTGTAACCTAACGTGTCAAAGGCAAGAGAAGAAAGTCTAAACATTAAAATACAAATGGTCTTCGGAGGGAGGTCGTGATCTCAATCAACAGATGTTATGCAACAGCCACGCTTCGAAGGGGTTTGGGGAGAGGAAAGAGCTATACTTGAACTATAACCGACAGACTCTTCCATTAAAACAATAAATAAAACAAAGCAAAAGAAGAAAAAAGAGGTTAGATTCCCGAGGAAAACAAAAGAAAGTAGAGATTGGTAGCTGCACCGACAGGAGAATCCAATGCTATCTTATGAGATCAAATAGCGTTAAATCCCCCCTCCCTCTCTCTCTTTCTCTTTCTCTCTCTCTTTCTCTCTCTCTCTCTCTCTCTCTCTCTCTCTCTCTCTCTCTCTCTCTCTCTCTCTCTCTCTCTCTCTCTCTCTCTCTCTCTCTCAAAAAAGAAAAAAAATATAGAATCTACAACTAACCACAAACAAAGCTTAAATGCGTTCCTTGTCAGCATAACTTAAATGTATCATGTCGGAAAAAAAATGTTTAATGAAGAAATCACCAGCTGAAACCTGTATGTCAAATTTTCTCTATTATTCAGCATAATTCCCTTACGTACGCTTCTATCTGTTCATTTGTTTTGTCTGTTTATTTATTTACTTCTCTCCGCTTCACTTTCTCATCGCTTCTTGTTTGAGAAAGCTTAGTCGACGTAGAGAAGGAGGGAGGGAGGGAGGGGCACAGGGAATGAGAGAAAGAGAGATAAATTGGGAGATTGAGAGAAGGGGAGACAAGGGAGGGATGCGGTGAAGAGAGGGAAGAAAGAGAGTGAGAGAGAGAGAGAGAGAGAGAGAGAGAGAGAGAGAGGAGAGAGAGAGAAAGAGAGAGAGAGTAGAGAGAAAGAGAGAGAGAGAGAGAGAGAGAGAGAGAGAGGGGGGGAAGGGGGGGGGGCTGATATTGACTCTTCCCATTTTTCGAACTTTTACATTTATTTATTTCATCATTGCAGACAGCAATATAATGCATGTTTTGCTTACCTTAACGATATACATAAATACATGCACACACACACACATATATATATATATATATACATATATATGTGTGTGTGTGTGTGTGTGTGTGTGTGTGTGTGTGTGTGTGTGTGTGTGTTGTGTGTACCTATACAAATATATATTTATGTGTATATATGTATATATAAACCTTTTTATTCCTATTTTTCTTTCTTTAGGGAATATCTCCTACAATAAACAAAAATCCCCCAATCCTGTATCCTTAAGCCAAATCAGTGAAATCAAACTATTTTCCTATCTCACCATTTCGTATTTTCAAAAAA
>NC_061856.1:165061-175061 GCF_019202785.1 Penaeus chinensis | reverse complement strand
AATAATAATAATGTTAATGATAATAATATCAATAATGATAATAAGTCATATAGTTAATGATAATGAAAAAAATAATGTGATAATCAAATAATACATTTATTAATGAAATTAATACTAACAATATTAATGATAATACTGGTAATAACGAAAATTAGGAAGGTAACAATGGCAATAATGATAATGATAATAATGAGGATAATAACAATAATTGACTCCTTTTTCAAAGAAAAAAGGAAAGAAATTCTGAAATTTCGAAAAAGCATCAACATCTTGCTAAATATAGATTAAAAAATGCCTTTTTTTACATTAAAATAAAGATTTTTGCAATTACAGTGATAATAACATTTGTAATGACGGTTATGTTAATAATGTCGATAATTATGATAAGTCGATAATAATAATAATAATAATAATAATAATAATAATAATAATAATAATACAAATAATAATGATAATAATAATAATAATAATAATAATAATAATAGTAATAATAATAATAATAATAATAATAACAATAACAATAATAATAATAATAATAATGATAATAATAATAATAATAATAATAATAATAATAATAATAATAATAATAATAATAATAATAATAATAATAATAATACCCCGCCGGGGAAAAGGAATAAAAATGGGTAAAATGCTGTGCTCCTTTTTTTTTTACATTTTTATGAAATGTCTCAGTATGAATATCGATGGCGTTATTTTTATTATAAACATTATAATTACGATGTTATAAATTAGTAACATATATTGCGAGACAGGCAGTACTCGCAATTGGCTCACTTGTGACTTAGTAAAAGTGTAGCCATCTTTGTGTAAAAACTCACAGTGGCCATGGCATGTACGTATATGCCATGCTCGTAGGCAATGATTTAATAATAATAATAATAATAATAATAATAATAATAATAATTATAATAATAATAATAACAATAATAATAATAATAATAATAATAATAATAATAATAATAATAATAATAACAATAATAATAATAATAATAATAATAATAATAATAATAATAATACCAATATTAATAAAGAAAATAATGATAATCATAATCTTACTAATGATAATAACAACGACAACAACAGCAATAAAAAAGTAGTAACAACAATGATAATGATAACAATATGAATGATGATGAAATTATAATAATGATACTAACAATAATAACAAAAGTAACAATAATAATAGTAAAAATAATAAAAATAACAATTATAACTTAAATAATAATAATAACAATAATAATAAGGATAATAATATTGATGTAAATAATAATAATGATAATAATGATAACAATTATAATAATAACAAGGACATTAATAATATTAATAATAATAATAATAATAATAATAATAATGATAATAATAATAATAATAATAATGATAATAATAATAATAATAATAATGATAATAACTATTATTATTATTGTTATTATTAACATGACAATGATAATAATGACAATTATTACAAAAATAATAACAACGATAATGTTAATATAATAATGATGATAATAAAGATAATAATAATGATAACAATAATAAGAATTCTGATAAAATTGCTCTTATAATGAGAATAATTGGTAATAATAATATTATATCATTATATCCATTATTATCATTATTACCCTAATAATTGCGAAAATCATCAATGAAATCGAAAAAACAGCTTTTTGCAGTATACTCTGAAAATGCTATATTTCGCTAGATTTTGCCGTTTTTGGAGTATACTCAGGAAAGGCTATATTTCGCTAAATTTTGCCGTTTTTTTTATTATAAATGGACACTATTATTGTTATTATCATCATTATCATCGTTATAATTATTAGTATCATTATTATCATAATTATTATTATCATTGTCATCAGTATTGTAATTATTATGATCATTATCATGATTATTAACATTATTATTTTAATTATTAGAATCATTATGTTGTAATATATAGGAATATATATTTTTGGGCGGTTATAATATAATAATAATAATAATAATAATAATAATAATAATAATAATAATAATAATAATAATAATAATAATTATATGGCAGCAATAATTACAAAAATAATGATAAGATGATAAAAATGTAAATTCGATTTATGTTATTATTATTGTTATTATCATTATTATTATTATTATTATTATTATTATTATTATTATTATCATTGTCATTATTAATATCATTATTATTATTATTATTATTATTATTATTATTATTATTATTATCATTATTACATTTTGATTAGTGTTATTACAAAAAATATATAATTATCATTAAAAAATAATAACTATAATATAAACAATAATAATTATAATAATGATATTAGTAATTATAATAATTATAATATTGTTATTGTTATTATTTTTGTTATTATAATAATTATTATTGTTATCATTTTTCTTATTATTGTTGTTATTATTATTATTGTTATTATTATTATTATTATTATTACTATTATTATTATCAATATCATTATTACTGTAATAAATTGTATTATTATTATTATTGTCATTATTATTATTTTTATCATTACTTACGTTATTATCATTATTATTATCATTATTATTATTATTAAGATTATTATAACTTTTTAAGAAATATTTTAACTATAATAGTATTGATAATAATAATAATTATAATAATAATTATAATTATAGTAATTTTAATACTAATATTATTATTAATATTCATATTGTCATTGCAAAAAAAAAATATTATAACTGTAAGAATTACAATATGATGGTACTTATTATAATTATATTATTAATATTATTAGTTTTGTTATTATTGTTACTATTATTGTTATTATTATCATTATAGTTAGTATTAGTATGATTGCAAAAAATATCTATACCTGTAATGAATACAAAAATAGTGAAATCATTGATATCGAGTTCTATTATTATTTCAATTATTATTATTATTATTATTATTATTATTATTATCATCATTATTATTATTATTATTATTATTATTATTATTATTATTATTATTATTATTATCATTATTATTATTATTATTACTATCATTTTTATTATCATTATTACCAGTATTGTTTTTAATGTTTTAATTATTTTCTCTGATGGTATAAAAACGAAAAATAAGCATAGCTGCAATAATTACAATAATAATCATCATTATCATCATCATTATCATCATTATTGCAATTATTATCATCATTATCATCATTAATATCATTATTATTGTAATTATTGTCGTCATATATATTTTTTTTCCTATCTATACTCATAATAGCTATAATAAAAATAATAGAAGCAATAATTATAAAAATAATAACAAACTCTCCTATTTATTATAATTATCATTATTTTCCTTATTATTGTAATTATTGCGGCCATATATTTTTTTCTTAATAATACAATTAATAGAAATACGTAAAAAAATATATAAACAATAATAATAATAATAATAAAGAAAATCAAACTTTTACTCTTTTTTAATTATTATCAATATTATCAATATTATCAATATTATCTTAATTATTTCAGCTTTGATATTTTTCTTTGCAATTATCCTCATTATAACAACAATAATAAGATAAATAACATCATAATAATTATTAAAATCATTATTTCCAGTGTTATCGTTGTTATTGCGGTTATTACAGTTGTATATTTGTTTTTGTTTTTTACAATTATGCTAATAATAATAATACCAATAAGAACAATATTATAATAATTATTATTAGTGTTATTTTCAATATTATTGTTATTTTTGTATAATTACATTAATATTTTTTTTTTTGGCAATAATAATAATAATAATAATAATGATAATAATAATAATAATAATAATAATAATAATGATAATAATAATAATAATAATAATAATAATAATAATAATAATAATAATAATAATGATAATAATAATAATAATAATAATAATAATAATAATAATAATAATAATAATAATGATAATAATAATAATAATAATGATAATAATAATAATAATGATAATAATAATAATAATAGTAGTAGTATTAAAACTAATAATAACAATAATAATAATATTAATACTAATAATGATAATAATAATAAGAAGAACAATAATAATAATAATAATAATAATATTAATAATAATAACAATAATAATAATAATTATAAAAATAATAATAATAATAATAATAATGATAATAATAATAAAAATAATAAAACTAGAAATGATAATAATTATAATGATAATATTACAATTATTCGCATTATTATCAAAATTATTATTATAATTACTATTTTACCCAAATTCTTATTATTCTCATTATTATCATCATTATGGTCTTGATTAATACAAGTATGCTTATTATTATCCTTTTTACCCTAATAATTGTCAAAATAATCATTGAAATAAAAAAAAAAAACATTTTTAAGTAAGCTCTGAAAAGGCTCTATTCCGCTTGTTTTTGCCTCTTCTTCGACATTCGGGATTTTTTTCCCCTTTTTATTGCAAATGGACATTATTATTGTTGCTCTCATCAGTATTAGCATCGCTATCATCATTTTCATCATAATCATCATCATTACCGTCATTATCCTCATTATCATCATCATTAGCATCGTTATTGCAATTATTATCATCATTATCATCATTAATATCATTATAATTGTAATTATTGTCGCCATATATTTTTTGTTTTAGTAATTATACTCATAATACATATAATAAACACAATTGAAGCAATAATAATAAAAATAATAACAAAAATCGAACTTGCATATTTATTATAATTATCATTATTTTATTTATTATTGTAATTATTGCGGTTATATATATATATTTTGTTGATAATAAAATTAATAGAAATAATGAAACATATAAAAACAACAATAACAATAATAATGAATTAGAAATATTAATAATAATAATACAATTTATAACAACTATAGTAAGAAAAATAACGACATTATAATAATTTTTAAAATCATAATTTAAAATATTATCGTTATTATTGCAGTTATTACAGATGTATATTTGTTTGTTACAATTATACTAATAATAGAAATATTACAAAAAACAATAACAATTATGATAATAATAATAATACCAATAATAACCATATTATATTAATTATTATTAGTGTTATTTTCAATATTATTTGGTTTATAATTACAGTTATAATATATTTTTTGGCAATAATAATAATAATAATGATAATAATAATAATAATAATAATAATAATAATAATAATAATAATAATAATAATAATAATAATAATAATAATAATAATAATGATAATAACAATAATAATAATAATAGTAGTAGTAGCAGTAGTAGTTATGATAACATGATAATGATAATAAAGATGATGATGATAATAATAATAATAATGATAATAATAATAATAATGATAATAATAATATTGCAATTATTCGCATTATTATCAAAATTAATATTAAAATTATGATTTTACCCAAATACTCATTATTCACATTATTATCATCATTATGGTCATGATTAATGTACTTATGCTTATTATTATTCCTTCTACCCTAATAATTGTCAAAATCATCATTGAAATCGAAAAACGTCATTTTTAAGCAAGCTCTGAAAAGGCTATATTTTGCTTATTTTTGCCGAGTTTTTGACTTTTGGGATTTTTTTCTTCCTTTTTTATTGTAAATGGGCATTATTACTATCATCAGTATTAGCTTCGTTATCATCATTCTCATCATCATTATCATTATTATTTCAATTATTAGCATCATTATCATCATTAATATAATTATAATTATAATTATTGTCGCCATATATTTTTTTTTTTTTTTGCTAATTATACTCTTAATAGATATAATAAAAAACGGAGCACTAATAATAAAAAAAACAAAAAGCGAACTTTCAGATTTATTATAATTTTATTATTTTCATTAGCATTGTAATTATTGCGGCCATATATATATTTTTGTTAATAATACATTCATTAAAAATAATAAAAAAATATAAAAACAATATTAATAATAACAATAATGAAGCAAATCAAGCTTTTACTCTTTTTTAATTATTATCAATAATATAAATATTACCAATATTATTACAGTTTTGATATCATTTTTTGCAATTATCCTCATAATAGAAATATTAATAATAATGATAATATTTACAACAAAAGTAATAAGAGAAATAAAGACATCATTATTTACAATATTATCGTTATTATTGTGGTTATTACAGTTGTATATTTGTTTTTTACATTTATAATAATAATAGTAAAACCAATAATAACAATATTATAATAATTATTTTTAAGTGTTATTTTCAATATTATTGTTTTTTTTGTATAATTACAGTTACACAAAAATCATTTAGCAATAATAATAATAACAATAATAATAATAATCATCATAATAATAATAATAATAATAATAATAATAATGATAATAATGATAATAATGATATTAGTAATAATAATAATAACAATAATAATAATATTAATAATAATAATAATAATAATAATAATAATAATAATAATAATAATAATAATAATAATAACAATAATGATAATAATGATTCTAATAATAATAATAAAACTAGAAATAATAATAATAATAATCATACTATTGCAATTATTCGCATTATCATCGAAATTAATATTATAATTATGATTTATCCCAAATTCTTATTATTTTCATTATTATCATCCTTATGGTCATGATTAATGCAATTATGCTTATTATTATCCTTTTTACACTAATAGTTGTCAAAATCATTTCTAAGTAAGCTCTGAAAAGGCTATATTTCGCTTGTTTTTTCCCGATTTTTCGACTTTTTTTCTTTTTTATTTCAAATGGACATTATTACTGTTGCTACCATCAGTATTAGATTCGTTATCATCATTATCATCATTATCATGATCATTACCGTCATTATCACCATTATCATCGTCATTATCATCATTTTTCCAATTATTAGCATCATTATCATCATTAATATCATTATTATTGTAATTATTGTCGCCATATATATTTTTTGCTAATTAAACTCATAAAAGATATACAAAAAACAATAGAAGCAATAATAATAAAAGTGATATAAAAAATCGAACTTTCCTACATATTATAATTATCATTATTTTCATTATTATTGTAATTATTGCGGCCATATATATTTTTTCTTAATAATGCAATTAATAGAAATAAAAAAACTATAATAATGATAATAATAATAATAACAATAATAATAATAATAAAGAATATCAGACTTTTACTCGTTTTTAATTATTATGAATATTATTTTCATTATTACAGTTTTCATATTTTTTTCCAATTATCCTCATAATATAAATATTGATAATAATAATAACTTTCATAACAACAATAATACTAAATAACGACATTATGATAATTATTAAAATCATTATTTACAATATTATCGTTATTATTGCAGTTAATACAGTTGTATATTTTTTTTACAATTTTACTAATAATACAAAAAAATGATAATGATAATAATAACAATAATAATAATAATAATAATAATAATAATAATAATAATAATAATAATAATAATAATAGTAGTAGTAGTAATAACAATAATAACCATAATAATAATAATAATAATTATAATAATAATAATAATAATAATAATAATAATAATAATAATAATAATAAAACTAGTAATAATAACAATAATTATAATGATAATATTTCAATTATTCGCATTATTATCAAAATTATTATTATGATTATGATTTTACCCAAATTCTCCTTATTCTAATTATTATAATCATTGTGGGCCTGATTTATGCAATTATGCTTATTATTTTCCTTTTTACCCTAATAATTGTCAAAATCAAACGTCACTTTTAAGTAAGCTCTGAAACGGCTACATTTCGATTGTTTCACTGCTCTGTCGACTTTAGTGATATATTTATTTTTCCTTTTTCATTGCAAATTGACATTACTACTGTTGCTATCATCAGTATCATCATTATCATCATAATCATCATCATTAATGTCGTTATCATCATTATTATCCTTTATGAGCATCATCATCATTATTATCATTATTATTGTAAAGTTATTGTCGCCATATATATGTTTTTGCTAATTACACTCATAATAGATATAATAAAAACAATAGAAGCATTAATAATAAAAATAATAACAAAAATCGTACTTTCATATTTATTATAATTATCATTATTTTCATTAATATTGTAATTATTGCGGCCATGTATATTTTTTGGTTAATAATACAATTAATAGAAATAATGAAAAATATAAAAACAATAATAATAATAAAAATAATAAAGAAAATCAAATCTTTTTAATTATTAGCAGAATTATCAATATTATTTTAATTATTATAGTTTTCATTGTTTTTTTGTGTTTTTGTTTTTTGCAATTATCCAGATAAAAGTAATATAAATAATAATAATAACATTTATAACTACAATAATAAAAAAATAACGACATTATGATAATTATTAAAATCATTATTTACAGTATTATCGTTGTTATTGCAGTTATTAAAGTTGTATTTTTTTTTTTTTTACAATTATACTAATAATAAGAATATTAAAAATAATGATAACAATTATAATAATAATAATAATGATAATAATAATAATAATATTAACCATATTTTAATAATTATGATTAGTGTTATTTTCAATATTATTGTTATTTTTTTATAATTTCAGTTATAAAATATTTTTTGGCAATAATAATAATAATAACGATAATAATAATAATAGTAATAATAATAATAATAATAATAAAAATAATAATAATAATAATAATAATAATAATAATAATAATAATAATAATAATAGTTGTAGTAGTAATAATAATAATAACAATAATAATAATAATAAAAATAAAAATATTAATAATAATAATAATAATAATAATAATATTAATAATAATAATAATAATAATAATAATAATAATAATAATAATAATATTACTAATAATAATAATAATAATAATAATAATAATAATAATAATAATAATAATAATGATAATAATAATAATATTATTATTATTACTACTACTACTACTAATAATAATAATAATAATATAAAAATCTAGTAATAATAATAATAATAATAATAATGATAATATTTCAATTATTCGCATTATTATCAAAGTTAATATTTTAATTATGATTTTACCCAAATTCTCATTATCCTCATTACTATAATCATTATGGTCATAATTTAAGCAATTATGTTTATTTTTATCATCATTAAAATCGAAAAAACGTCATTTTTTGGTAAGCCATGAAAAGGCTATTTTTCACACTTTTTCGACTTTTGGGATTTTTTCTCATTTTTTTATTTTTTTTATTGCAAATATTAATAATAATGATATATAGCAACAATAATAAGAAAAATAACGATATCATAGTATTTATTAAAATCATTATTTACCTATTATCGTTAATAATAATAATAAAACTAGTAATAATGATAATAATAATGATAATAATAATAATAATAATAATAATAATAATAATAATAATAATAATAATAATAACAATAATAATAATAACAATAATAATAGCAATAATAATAATAATAATAATAATAATGCAATTATTCGCATTATTATCAAAATTAATATTATAATTATGGCTTTACACAAATTCTTATTCTTATTCTCATTATTATCATCATTATGGTCATGATTAATACAGCTCTTTTTATTATTATCAATTTAATCCTAATAATTGTCAAAATCATCATTGAAATCGAAAAAACGACATTTTTAAGTAAGCTCTGAAAGACCGATATTTTTCCTTTTTTTATTGGAAATGGACATTATTACTGTTGCTATCATCAGTATTAGCATCGATATCATCATTATACTCATTACCATCATTGTCATCATCCTTACCGTCATTATCATTATTATCAATACCATTATCATCATTATTGCAATTATTATCATCATTATCATCATAAAATGATTATTATTGGAATTATTGTCTCCAGATATATTTTTTTTTTTCCGAATTATACTCATAATAGAT
>NC_061856.1:154081-164961 GCF_019202785.1 Penaeus chinensis | reverse complement strand
GGTGGATTAATAATACTATTGGAAGAATCAGGTGGAGTTGTAAATCTCCGAAGGGTTCTCTTTGACAGATTAAGGAAAGCGGCCCTATTTACTGTTTCCACTTGTACATGTTTCGGATTATTGCTTTGAAATTTAAAAATATAATCTTTTATTTGATATTCATACTTTCCATACCTCATTCCCATTCCGTCACTATCCGATTCAATACTAAACATATACTTGTGTAGATTTTCTTTGTTTGTAGAACTCCAAAATTTTTTCATCATTTCTTTATAACTCTCCAGTTCACTCTTGATTGTAGTAACTTGTTGATCATAACCGGTGAATAGTTGCTTAGACGAGTTTATCATATGATGATTTCCCAAAATAAAAAGTAATAAAAGAATGATAATAATACATCCAACTGGTATACAGAATATAGTTACGAATGCATCCATGATTAATAACGAATACAATTTAAATAATAATAATAATAATAATAATAATAAAAAAATATATAAAATTTACTTACAATCTTATTTCTTGCCATTCACTAAAGTAACAATAATACTTTAACCTTATCTAAAAATTCTTGTACATATACCGATTCGCTAGGGTTACATCCTATAGTTTCATATGTTTTTTTGATGGTAAGATATTGTTTATTGCGAATATTACTAATATTAACTTTGGTAGGATTTATAGATAATGCTCTTACGAGACAAGTATTTGATTCAAACATTTCTCTTGAAAGTTCTCTTGTCCATAAATAATGAAGTAAACAACACATTTTAGAAACGGAATTACTGTTGCTATCGGGTTCATCATCATTGTCTCCTTTTATAATGTTATTATTACTCGGACCATCACCATTATAACTATAATCGTTATTAACATCACTATCACGGGTAGACCATTCTAATAAAGTTCCAGATATAATTGGAAACGAGAAAACACCGTGAACTTTTTCTTTTTCGTTATTAGAATAACCTGCTATATATATCATTCGGAAATCGACAATACGGCTGTTTTCTGAAGGTGAACCAGATACATCGACCATTATCGGAAAAGACAATGAAAAACCCATATCAAGATCGTTACTGTAGCCACATATCTTTTCCCTAATTCCCATACTGCAATTTGGACAATTATCTCTTAGTCTTTTATCAAACCACGATTCGAGGTGTCGCATAACTTGTAGAAAAGGTTTATTATAAAGCACGCCAGGATAATTTACCTTTCCGGATTTTAAATGTTTTATAAAAAAATTCTTTGGTGTATATAAATTAAAAAATTGTTTGATATCTATATTCGATACTTTTATAACAATGATCATAGAATAGGGCATTTCCGATAAAAAAATCGGTGTATTTTGTATGATATTGTACACATCCCGAAATAAGTATAACGATGTCATTTTTATTAAATCTGTAGATCCTTGTATACAATGTGCTTGTAAAATTAAGGTATTGAGTCTTTTTATGGAGCTGATGAGCTGATGACAATAATCCATTTCTTTTTATTTTTATCAATACTATTAATATTGTTATTATTACTATTATTACTATTATTATTACTATTATTATTAATATTATTATTTTAGTTACATGATTAATGAATAAGATAGATATACCTTATATTATATGTATATATTATATATATTATATATATATATATATATATATATATATAAAACTTACCACACATCCTCATACTATGCTTATATTTTTCATCTTTTCAATATAACCGAGATATATATTTAACTTGAGAAAGACAATTGTTTAATATTTTTTTAATATCCTTACTATTATCATTGAAATATAGGTTTGGTATATATTGATTTATATTTTGCTTTTCGAAAAATCGAATAGTTTCACTTCTAGCCGTTGATACCCATATATCCATAACAGATATTTTATTATCATTATTAATATGACTATTATCATTACCACTTTTATAGAGTAATAGATTATATCCTGTAGGAGAAACGAGATAGTTTTTTTGTAACTTTAGATTATATATTTGTTTTATATATAATAAAATTAAATCAACAGTATGGGCAATTTTCTGTAATTCGATTATAGTATTAGCACTGGAACATAAACATAAAATATAAACCTTTCTTTTTCTAATTCGAGGCACCCAACAAATTGAAGATTGTAACATGTGTTCTTTTATATTATTTTCATTTAATCTTTCTTTCTTATTAAATATAGGAGGATCGCATTCTATACATAATATTATCGGTTCATCTTGTCCCTTTTTGTTTTGTTTCGCCATCTTATGATATTATTAATGTATTGTATAGTTCCTCTCTTCAAATTCTATATTGCTAGATATTTGCTTATTTACATTCATGTCAAGTAATGCTCTCGTTTGCATTGTCATTTGCATCGTTAAGGGAAAGGGGACCCTGTCGCTCTGGCAGGCAAAGGGATATCGAGCAGATCCATTGTTCATAGATGTTGGATTACGAGATTCTTTGTCAGTATATGTAAAGCTAATCAGACCATCGATACCATAATGTGACAAAAGGGAATATTTAGCCAGCAGGGATTGGTGTATTTCTCTAAAACCTCTCACAGCTAATCGCTCAAAGGGCTCTTGCGTTCTCGCTCTGATTCCTTCGAGAGTAGTCGTCACCTCATCACCCAGTGGTGATTTGGTAAATGGATGATACCATGCCTCTATTCCTCGCGTTAACATGCCTTCAGCGGGGGTCTGTCCACATTCAAAACCGCCCATATACGGGGTATTAATACTGTACGTGTGTATCATTCTCATGGGGAGCGGAGATGTTTCTCGTCGAGTTTTTTCAGTAGGGTGAACGCTGTGAAACATTTTAATATTACCCATAACAGGTGTCCCGTACATGGCCACAATTCCTTTAGGGCCCTCGTGCCATGCAGAGAATGTATCGGAACATATCATATTAGGGGAGACTCTACAGCAAGATTCGTAAAAGTCTATGAGTCGCTCGTGAATGAATTGTCCATTCGCGTCTTTTATCATTAAATGTTGAGGCTCGCCTTGGAGGACATTGTATCCCCAATCGTCTCTCTGTAGAATAGCATCACTATGATAGTCTAATGGTCGTGGAAACGTTAAAGACGATAACGGTATAGTGCGGTCGTAGGGTACTATAGGTTCTCTGGCAAAGAAATGTGTAAAGGCCGCATTGTTTCTCGTAGCTGTGAACCGATTAGCTGCTACCGGTAATGCATGATTCTCTGTTTTTAAATTTTGTAAAATGTTAAATTGACTCTTTTTGGTAAGGGCGTCAATAACCGACGGGTCTCTATTCTGAATTCTCAGGAGAGCATACATTAAGGGCAAGTGATGTCTGGGCGTTGATCGACAAAACAAATATGGGGAAAATCTATTCCCTCTACTCGGTGTCGCGGCAACTTCTTTCTTATTTTCGTTCTCCTTTTCGGAACAATATATATCTGTTAGACATTTGCATTTTTGTTTAGCAGCATAATCCATTAGATAAGAATATATATCTTTATTTGACTGTAATAACACTTTAACCGCTAGAAAAAGACTCGTTTCATCTAAATCATTGTCAGCGTGAGCGGCGTTCCCTGGTCCAAAAGAACGAGGCGACAATAGGGTCACATACTGGTTTAGAGAGCCTGAGGACGGATATCCTGCATAACCTCCTAGTTCATATTTACTACAGGGAGCAGACGCAATACCTTGAAAGAGATCGCCCGATGTATGCGGATTGCTTCCCCAGTCGTTAAATAACACTGCTGGTTTATTGGTAAAGAAATATCTCGAACAGAAAGGTCTCATTTTAAAAAAGGATTCTGCTAAATTTAAAGACGGCACTAGACCATCGCGTCTTCCCGGAACCCAATCGTTTATATATTTAGAGGGAAAATCAACGACATCTTCGTAAACGGCGGGAGGATTATAGATGTTGTCCTTTTCTGCCAACGAGAAATCGACCAACTCGTCCTCAAATTTGGCATACTTGTTTTTAAAATCGGCTAGAGATGTTTTACTCAAGCCAAATGAATCATTTCGTTTGGAAAATCTCAATTCTTCGGGTAAAGTGGCAACAGGTATATCTTGGGGCAGGGCTAATGTTGTGAATCCTATATTATTCCATATGACATTTTCTGCACCAAATACAGATGTATCGATAAAGTTGTACGTCTCATTATGGTGACGCTTTTGATGATTAGAAAAAACACCATTTTCTTTGCCTCCTGGCAACGAAAAACCCGTATACATGCCCGTTTGGTTGGCAACGAGGTTTTGGGCAGTAGGGTATCTCGTATAGTTCATTTTAACTTCTTGGTTCGTAACGCTCTCATCGACAGTGCGTGCTCTGCCGTCGTCTATTTTATAGTGATCCACAAGACACGGTAAATTAACGGAAATCATCTCTTCCGTCCATTTTGTGTTGAGGGAACTCATTCCCGAACCACATATCGTCGTTGGTTGAATGAACAGGCCGCCTAATAAATCAACGCGGGTTTCAGAAAAGTCGCTATCGAATAGGTGCTGCCAGTCGTCATCTCCGGAAAAATTATTCTGAATCATATGAGGAAACATAGAAATGATTTTATCGGGAAAGGGTAAATTTTTATTTGAGGTTGAACAAAAATATCTAAAGAGACGTTCAATGGGTGTATAGCCGATAGCCCAAGCCATGGGCCGTGAATGGGAATGTCCCGTTAAACCCCCCAGTCGCTGCGTGGGCGCCTCTCGGGGCAGGCGAGCCGCTGCTGGGTCGTTCTCATAATCAGTATAACACTTGTCGTGAAAAAAGGGTACGATAAAAGCCGCTGCACACGCTCCAGGATCATTCGTACTCATCATTTGAGTCAGAGGATTATCTCTGTCCATGTTTGTAACTTTTTCGAGAAAACACGATTCCCTGTTAATATCACAATTTCTTGTTGACAAGTCACCGCCTCTCTTGTATACACCACCGGGATAATATCGGCCCGCTGAAGCGATCATTCCTACAGCATGTTCTAAAGTTACTCCAACACCAGGTATACCTGTGGTTGATGGAGGTACCATTTTTAGTGATCCGTTGGGATGGACGATACCGTGATCTCTATCTGGTATAGACCCACCAACTATAATATTATTATCGTTCCATAGATCACCACCCCAAACATGTGCTGGTATCCCTCCCGTGCCTAAAAACGGACTAACGCCTCCGATAGAGTAGGAGGCTCTCTGTTCATGTTGATTACTAGCAGCAGCAGTAGGTGAAGAAGGGGTACGTTCTTTATCTATAATGGATATCCAGTCACCTCCACTGGTAACCCCTCCTCGCCTAACGAGTCCTCCGGTCATAAGATGACCTCCATTATTGTTTTCTAGTCTGAATGACGAGCCATTATCGTTCTCAACATCATCATAAAATACATGAGCCGCGAAACTGTAACCAAAAGCAGAGACTCTCGGGTCCACCCCTGGTTTGGGTATGCAAGTATCCATACCCTCTAATATTTCATCTTTAAAAACGGAAAAACTTTGAACCATATCTATAGAATAGTCTGTAGATAACCCTCCCTTTGTAATGGAATCAACCACTTCGAATAAACTGACTTGAGTTGCAGGATTACAGACACATCGTACCGTCCCGGTGACGCCGTCGGTTATGGTCACGGGACAAGAAAGTCCCTGTCGTTGTCCTCCTCCCTTTTGACACGTTGGTAGATTAGTCACGGGATCTTTGATCATAGTGTAGCCTTCGGCGCATCCGCAACTTAGGAGATCAGCTTCGCCGACAATATCAAAGTCGATATCGTCCACAGATTGCACAAGAGTTTTTTTCAGAGGGTGTATGGGATAACCCACGCCTTCGCCTCCACATATAACAATGTCGTTACAGTTCATAAAACTCGCCGCCAAAGGATCTGCTCTGACCAATTGTACATTTTTTCTAACGATTCTATCATCTTTACACATGGTCGTTTTCGTTACAACAGTTTGCTCAACGCGTAAACCATTATTATCATATACATGATCATAATCACCAATGACCCCTACTACAATATCTGTGGTGTAATGATTAATTTTATTGTTCAATTCATCATTTTTTCTTCCTTTTGGTACACATATACCGATTTTTTCCTTTATATTATTCACATTAGCGCTTATAGTCTTATCATTTTTTAAGACATTATCAGCATTGATAACCTCTGTATGGTTATTATTATTATTATTATTATTAATAATATCATTATTAATTGTGATGCTACTCATCAAAGTATTATATTTGGATAAATGAGATGCTTCTAGACATATTCCTCCTCCAATGGTATCACATACTTGACACTGTGAAATGTAATTCTTAGATGATACATCAGCATTACAATATACTAAGGTATTGTGACAATCTATGGACGCAAAATCGTTGACAATATTCTCCCCTGGAAGAAACCCACCGATCGGATTCACTGTTTCACTTTTATCCCTTTGAGTTAAATGGAAAGAAAAATTAGGATCATATGGATTTGGTATATCTCCGACATATTCGTATATCTCTGACATTTTTTTGTTTGGGTTTGTTCATAGAACACAAGTGTCTTTATTGATACTAACGATAATCAAATATAAATTTTAGTTTATATGAAATAAACTATTATTCTCTAAACAATAATTATGAATCATTTTAAATAATCATCTAATGAAGGGATATAAAAAGAAATTCTATTATCATAGAATACAAGTGTCTTTATTGATACTAACGATAATCAAATATAAATTTTAGTTTATATGAAATAAACTATTATTCTCTAAACAATAATTATGAATAATTTTAAATAATCATCTATTGAAGGGATATAAAAAGAAATTCTATTATCTATTTATCAGATTTTTTATTAAACAAAAGTATTTATTTGTTGAGGTTAACCATTATTATTTAGACGTTGAATCAATACTGTAATTATACAATTATTTGGAAGATGATCTACTATCCGACCAAGATTTATATTCGTAGCTTCTTTTTCAGATGTAACATATATTATTCTTATAGACAGTTTCACGGAATCATCAATAAATTGTTGGAGTATCGATGGAATATATTGACTGGTGAAAAGAAAAATATAACGTGACTTTATACACTTAAATTTTTTATATGATGGTGGTGGTGAACGAAAAAGAAAGCTTGATGGTTTCGTTTTCCATTCACATGTACAATTAATTTTATTAACATGACCGGTGTCGTGTATAAACGACGACTTGTGAGAATAAATCTCCATACACTTTGAATCTTTCATGAGTATGAAATATTCTTTCTTAGTTCTTGTTTCATTTTGTATATAATATGACAAATTGGATAAGGCTTTATTGATGCTTTTTTTATGTACAAATTTTGATAACAGTGTTGATATGTAGGTTTTTTCGATATTTTTTTTATGTTTGGTAATACTTGTTCTCTTATCACTTAGAATAAAGTTTTTATTCAAAATTATGATGATAATATCCGCTTCGGAACAAATAAACTCCTTACTATCCTGTATATTAGAAGAAGATATAATACCTTGTACAATATTATGCATCCTAAGGTTTTTTCTTTCTTTGAATATATATATATACCTTTATAATTTTACTTGTATATATATTTATTTAATAACCTTATAGTGGTCAACGTCGAAAGATATGGAATTATTTTGGTGACAACTGCAGATTTAGATTGATCAGATAATTCATTCATACTATTTATCGTATCCAGTTCTAAATAACAGAATATACTATTATGGGGAATTGTTTTTAATTTTTCATCTATATTATGGGATATATATACATATAATATATAACCTGCTATTAACCAATACAAGATCATCCAAATTCCCATTTTGTAATATATATATATATATTTATATAAATCTACATGTTTCTATAAAACATATAACCATTTATATATAATATATTTATAGTTGTTTTTGACAACTCACTAAATTATCAACATCTTATACAGTATACAGATATGGGATTATTATGAATATAGCAATGGTGTCTGGTTTATCAATATCATTCATCAACCTCAATAATGTCAGGCTCTATGTTTTTCCTTTTGCACCAATCCGAAAACTTTATAATGTCAAGATGAAACATAAAACATTCCTTTTGTATATGGTCATCGACACCAGATTCCACTAATTCATTAATTTTATTATCCATATCTCTTATTATTTTTAAAATAAAATCCAAAGATTCACTCGCCATGGCATAACTTACCTTTAACTCTTTATTCCACATGTCTAATTGTTCATCAATAATAGTTTTTTGATCTTTTATATATTCATTTTTTATATCGGAAGTATATTTATTATTATGAACGATATCCACAATATCGGTGGTATCTGTTGTTATAGATTTGTGTATATTTAAAAGCGTTTGCTTTAATTTTGATATTCCTTTAGTATCGATTGTTGAAATTGTAAAATCTTCGTTTAAAGTATCATCCGTGTCATTATCATTATCAAAAATTCTTTTTAATATAAATCTATTGACAGTATCATCATTATCATTATAATAATTATTATTAGTTTCATCATCATTATCAAAATATTGTTTTTGGTTAAATGTCACAATAATTTTTACAAATTCATTTATGTTTACTTTTTTATGTATTAAAACATTATCTAATAGAAACTGAAGACGCCATATTTCTTCCAAATATTCGTTTCTAATCGAGCATTTTTTCATAATATCTGTGATACCTGAATCAAAACTTGTAAATAATTTGTTTAATGTTTTTTCGTACCTTACAATACTTCCCATATTGTATATTGTTATTTTATTAGAATATTATAGAATGTATTATTTTTTTACCTTATATATATATTTATATATATATATTTATATTTACTTTATATCTACTAATGGGTATCAACTTTCTCTCTCCATATAGCTTCTAGTAAATATAAAATATTTAATCATATTTAAATATAGTCCTCTCCATCCAATTATCATTATGAATCGAATCTCTATAGTCTTCACTATGACAATATGAAAAATGTGAAATTATAATGAGTAAATCCTTTAATTCATTCTGTAGAAGTAACATAGTTGTATTCAGGGTTACTATTTGACTCCTTAGCTCTTGATAGAAATTTTCGAATTGCCGAATGATTGTTTTTATTTCTTTATTAATATTATTTATATTACCACGCGATGATTCGTTTTTAGTTTTCTTGTGAATAATATCAAAAATATGATACATATCCTTATGATGTTTTTCAAATTTATAGTAATTTCTTGATATATTTTCAAAATATGGATCTAACTCACGTATTAATATTATAACTTTATCGACATATTTTTTTCCGGGAAAGATATATTTTCTAGTTTGTAAATTATTTGTTTCATATGATAAAGTTATATTTGACAAAAATTCTTTCTTTATGTCACATATACGTGATATTATACCTCCAATATAAATTTTCTCAAAAGTATAATATTTATTATTTAAGTCTTTATGTATATCAGTGATTTTATTTGATATTGTCTTAAGACCATGTTCGATTGAGTGAATATCGGTATTCATTTTAATGGCTAATGATATACCTTTAATTTCGTCTAGATAAAATATTATATATCATATTAATATTTATTTATACAAGTTAATATTTATTTATACGAATACATATACTAATTTACTTTAATATTATTATTAATAGTCTCGATATTATTGTTATTGTTGTCGTTTTCATCCCGTTCTTTCAGCTGGTCCCGCAACATTCGCGACAGGTGATTGGCCGTGTCGAGAGCGTGCCGATCGCGCTGCATGGCCTTGTAGTCGCGTTTGGCGGTCTTCACGCTGTGCTTGAGCAGCGACGCGGTCGCCTCCTGAATCCGATCGTCGCCCGCGCTGTGAACCTGCGTGGTCAGAAACTTTCTCACGCTCGCTATACGCAAGTCGGGCAGGTCGTACCGCTCGAAGAATTTCCGCATGAAACGCTGAATGTTGGCCAGGGAAAAGGGCGTGCCGCGGTTCGTCGAGAAAACGTAGTCCGACTTCCATGCCCTGTGCCGAATAAAGCTGACCAGCATGCCGTGCTCGGTGGCGGTTAGTCCAATCTGGTAGGGACCGTACAGCGACGATGTCTTGTGCTGCTTGACTTTGACGATGACGCCGTCGGACGTGTCGATCGCCTCCAGCACTTCGCTGACGAGCAGGTTTCGCACGACGCCCGTTCTCGCTCCCGCTCTGATGATCAGGGGCCAGGCGAGCGCGGCGTGGATCAGGTCGATACTGCATTCGGCCAGGGTCGCTCGCGGTCGTTCGATCAGGCCGTTCACGACATCCCGATGCTTCGCACAGCGGATCAGGGGTCCCATCTCGCCGATCGTGGGCACGTACTCGGCCACCTTTCTATTCATGTTCTCCAGGTCGCCCCTCTTGCGGCACAATCTGGAATAGAAGGCGTGTTCGCGCTTGGTCAGCTCGCACAGGGGATGATTGACCTCGGCACACGCCCATTCGAGGAAACGCTTGAGATGTCCCAGGATGACGTTGATGCTCATGTGCTTGTAGCGCCGCTCCCGCTCCAGCGCGGCGTACAACAGCTCGTAAGATCGCTTGACCGTCCGGTGCTCGATCAGGTCCATGACGGTCAGCGAATGCCGCGCCAGGATCTCGATCACCAGTCGCATGTTGCGCAGCATGCCTCGCTCGTCCACGGTCAGTCCTCCCCGCGATTCGTGACCGATCCACGCCTGCACCGACAGCGGAATCTTGGCCAGACCCTCTCTCCTCGCCCGGTTCGCTTGCCGCCGGGCCGCGGACGGGGCGCGGAGACGCTCGGCGTTCGTGCCCAGCGCCGATCGGTACGCGTCGCTGCCCGGCTCTAGTCCGTGCATGTTCTGCAGGTGGCACTTCATGTGCCGCACGCCCTTGCCGCAAATGTTACAAT
>NC_061856.1:141581-149081 GCF_019202785.1 Penaeus chinensis | reverse complement strand
TATCGGAATTTTGTTAGGTGTTGAGAAAAATCGGACATTATACCGATGTCAAATTTGGACTTTGCAAAAAATGGACGAATGGTAAATATCGGAATTTTGTAAGGTGTTGAGAAAAATCGGACATTTTACTGATGTCAAATTTTGAATTTGCAAAAAATGAACGAATGGTAAATATCGGAATCTTGCTAGGTGTTGAGAAAAATCGGACATTTTACTGATGTCAAATTTTGTATTTGCAAAAAATGGACGAATGGTAAATATCGGAATTTTGTAAGGTGTTGAGAACAATCGGACATTTTACCCATGTCAAAATTGGACTTTGTTAAAAATGGACGAATGGTTAATATTATTGGAATTTTGTTAGGTGTTGAGAAAAATCGGACATTATACCGATGTCAAATTTGGACTTTGCAAAAAATTGGACAAGTGATAAATATCAGAATTTTGTTAAGTGTTGAGAAGAATCGGACATTATACCCATGTCAAAATTGGACTTTGCAAAAAATGGACGAATTGTTAATATTATTGGAATTTTGTTAGGTGTTGAGAAAAATCGTACATTTTACCGATGTCAAATTTGAACTTTGCAAAAAAAGGAGGAATGGTAAATATTATCGGAATTTTGATAGGTGTTGAGAAAAATCGGACATTTTACCCATGTCAAATTTGGACTTTGCAAAAAATGAATAAATGGTAAATATTATCGGAATTTTGTTAGGTGTTGGAAGGAATCGGACATTTTACCGATGTCAAATTTGGACTTTGCAAAAAATGGACGAATGGTAAATACTATCGGAATTTTGTTAGGTGTTGAGAAAAATCGGACATTATACCGATGTCAAATTTGGACTTTGCAAAAAATGGACGAATGGTAAATATCGGAATTTTGTAAGGTGTTGAGAAAAATCGGACATTTTACTGATGTCAAATTTTGAATTTGCAAAAAATGAACGAATGGTAAATATCGGAATCTTGCTAGGTGTTGAGAAAAATCGGACATTTTACTGATGTCAAATTTTGTATTTGCAAAAAATGGACGAATGGTAAATATCGGAATTTTGTAAGGTGTTGAAAACAATCGGACATTTTACCCATGTCAAAATTGGACTTTGTTAAAAATGGACGAATGGTTAATATTATTGGAATTTTGTTAGGTGTTGAGAAAAATCGGACATTATACCGATGTCAAATTTGGACTTTGCAAAAAATTGGACAAGTGATAAATATCAGAATTTTGTTAAGTGTTGAGAAGAATCGGACATTATACCCATGTCAAAATTGGACTTTGCAAAAAATGGACGAATTGTTAATATTATTGGAATTTTGTTAGGTGTTGAGAAAAATCGTACATTTTACCGATGTCAAATTTGAACTTTGCAAAAAAAGGAGGAATGGTAAATATTATCGGAATTTTGATAGGTGTTGAGAAAAATCGGACATTTTACCCATGTCAAATTTAGACTTTGCAAAAAATGAATAAATTATCGGAATTTTGTTAGGTGTTGGAAGGAATCGGACATTTTACCGATGTCAAATTTGGACTTTGCAAAAAATGGACGAATGGTAAATACTATCGGAATTTTGTTAGGTGTTGAGAAAAATCGGACATTATACCGATGTCAAATTTGGACTTTGCAAAAAATGGACGAATGGTAAATATCGGAATTTTGTAAGGTGTTGAGAAAAATCGGACATTTTACTGATGTCAAATTTTGAATTTGCAAAAAATGAACGAATGGTAAATATCGGAATCTTGCTAGGTGTTGAGAAAAATCGGACATTTTACTGATGTCAAATTTTGTATTTGCAAAAAATGGACGAATGGTAAATATCGGAATTTTGTAAGGTGTTGAGAACAATCGGACATTTTACCCATGTCAAAATTGGACTTTGTTAAAAATGGACGAATGGTTAATATTATTGGAATTTTGTTAGGTGTTGAGAAAAATCGGACATTATACCGATGTCAAATTTGGACTTTGCAAAAAATTGGACAAGTGATAAATATCAGAATTTTGTTAAGTGTTGAGAAGAATCGGACATTATACCCATGTCAAAATTGGACTTTGCAAAAAATGGACGAATTGTTAATATTATTGGAATTTTGTTAGGTGTTGAGAAAAATCGGACATTTTACCGATGTCAAATTTGAACTTTGCAAAAAAAGGAGGAATGGTAAATATTATCGGAATTTTGATAGGTGTTGAGAAAAATCGGACATTTTACCCATGTCAAATTTGGACTTTGCAAAAAATGAATAAATGGTAAATATTATCGGAATTTTGTTAGGTGTTGGAAGGAATCGGACATTTTACCGATGTCAAATTTGGACTTTGCAAAAAATGGACGAATGGTAAATACTATCGGAATTTTGTTAGGTGTTGAGAAAAATCGGACATTATACCGATGTCAAATTTGGACTTTGCAAAAAATGGACGAATGGTAAATATCGGAATTTTGTAAGGTGTTGAGAAAAATCGGACATTTTACTGATGTCAAATTTTGAATTTGCAAAAAATGAACGAATGGTAAATATCGGAATCTTGCTAGGTGTTGAGAAAAATCGGACATTTTACTGATGTCAAATTTTGTATTTGCAAAAAATGGACGAATGGTAAATATCGGAATTTTGTAAGGTGTTGAGAACAATCGGACATTTTACCCATGTCAAAATTGGACTTTGTTAAAAATGGACGAATGGTTAATATTATTGGAATTTTGTTAGGTGTTGAGAAAAATCGGACATTATACCGATGTCAAATTTGGACTTTGCAAAAAATTGGACAAATGATAAATATCAGAATTTTGTTAAGTGTTGAGAAGAATCGGACATTATACCCATGTCAAAATTGGACTTTGCAAAAAATGGACGAATTGTTAATATTATTGGAATTTTGTTAGGTGTTGAGAAAAATCGGACATTTTACCGATGTCAAATTTGAACTTTGCAAAAAAAGGAGGAATGGTAAATATTATCGGAATTTTGATAGGTGTTGAGAAAAATCGGACATTTTACCCATGTCAAATTTGGACTTTGCAAAAAATGAATAAATGGTAAATATTATCGGAATTTTGTTAGGTGTTGGAAGGAATCGGACATTTTACCGATGTCAAATTTGGACTTTGCAAAAAATGGACGAATGGTAAATACTATCGGAATTTTGTTAGGTGTTGAGAAAAATCGGACATTATACCGATGTCAAATTTGGACTTTGCAAAAAATGGACGAATGGTAAATATCGGAATTTTGTAAGGTGTTGAGAAAAATCGGACATTTTACTGATGTCAAATTTTGAATTTGCAAAAAATGAACGAATGGTAAATATCGGAATCTTGCTAGGTGTTGAGAAAAATCGGACATTTTACTGATGTCAAATTTTGTATTTGCAAAAAATGGACGAATGGTAAATATCGGAATTTTGTAAGGTGTTGAGAACAATCGGACATTTTACCCATGTCAAAATTGGACTTTGTTAAAAATGGACGAATGGTTAATATTATTGGAATTTTGTTAGGTGTTGAGAAAAAATCGGACATTATACCGATGTCAAATTTGGACTTTGCAAAAAATTGGACAAATGATAAATATCAGAATTTTGTTAAGTGTTGAGAAGAATCGGACATTATACCCATGTCAAAATTGGACTTTGCAAAAAATGGACGAATTGTTAATATTATTGGAATTTTGTTAGGTGTTGAGAAAAATCGGACATTTTACCGATGTCAAATTTGAACTTTGCAAAAAAAGGAGGAATGGTAAATATTATCGGAATTTTGATAGGTGTTGAGAAAAATCGGACATTTTACCCATGTCAAATTTGGACTTTGCAAAAAATGAATAAATGGTAAATATTATCGGAATTTTGTTAGGTGTTGGAAGGAATCGGACATTTTACCGATGTCAAATTGGACGATGGAAAATAGAAATTGGGTTGAGAAAATACTATACGTGAATTTGATATTGAAGAAAAATGAATATCAACTGTATGTTCAAAAATTTGACATTTGTGCAAAATTGAGATTAAAATGAACAGGAATATATTGTAAGGTGTTGAGAAAAATCGGACATTTTACTGATGTCAAATTTTGAATTTGCAAAAAAAACGAATGGAATAGGAATTTAAGGTAATCTCGAAGTGTTACAAAAAATGATTTTAATGATGCAAATTTGTATTATTAAAAAATGGTAGAATGTGAAAATATCGGAATTTTGTAACGTGTTGAAAATCGACTTTAAATGCAAATGAATTGATTTGTTAATAATGGAAACGATTATACATAATTGGATTTGCTAAAGTGTGAAATAATCGAATTTAATTGTTCATATTGGAACATTGCATTAAATTGGCAAATTGAATGCAAAAAAAGAATTGTTAAATTTAGATGAATCGGAATAACCATGCAAAATTGACTTGCAAATATGGACGAATTGATAAAAATTAATTGTGAATTTTGAATTTGTTAGAGTGAAAGATCGGACATTTTACCGATGTCAAATTTGAACTTTGCAAAAAAGGAGAAGGTAAAATATTTGTAATTTTGATAGTTTGGAATAAATCGGACATTTGACCATGTCAAAATTGTGGACTATTCAAAAAGTGAAAAATGGTAAATATTTCGAATTTTGTTAGGTTGAAGAATCGATTACGATGTCAATTGACTTGCAAAATGACGAATGTAAATACACGGATTTGTGAAATCGAATATCGAGTCAATGCTGCAAAAGACGAAGAAATCGATTTATGTGAGAAAGATTAGATCAATTATTGCAAAAAGTAATACGAATCTCTAGGTTTGAAATCGACATTATGATGTCAAATTGTTGCAAATGACATGGAATAGATTTTGTAAGGTGTTAAAAACGACATTACATCAAACTTGTAAAAAGACGAATGTAATTATGGATTTGTTATTGAAAAAATCGACATATACGATGTCAATTGACTTGCAAAATGCATGAATTCGATTGTTAAGTTGAAAATCGACTAACCATGTCAATGACTTTGCAAAATGACATGTTAATTATGAATTGTTAGGTGAGAAACGCATTTCATGTCAAATTACTTGCAAAAGAATGTAATATCATTGATAGTTGAAAATGCTTACCATTCAATTTGGACTGCAAAATATAATGAAATACGAATTGTTAGGTTGAATCGAATTACGAGTCAATTGATTGCAAAATGACATGTAATAATGAATTTGAAATGCTACTGAATTGACTTAAAATGCAGTAAATTCGATTGAGTGTGAAAACGACTTTATAATTGACAAAAGTATACGATTAGTTAAAACGAATTACTATGTAATTATCAAAAGATGTAAACGATTTTAGGTTGAACACGACTTTACCTCAATGACTGTAAATGGAGATGTAAATTGGATTGGTTGAAAACGACAAACCATCAATGACTCAAAATTGCAATTATTTATAAAATGGAATATACCGCATATGCAAAAGGATTGTAATATTGATTTAGTTGAAAACACATTACCGAATTATTGCAAAAAGAGAGTAATATTCGAATTGATAGTGTGAGAAAAATCAATACCGTCAATTGACTTCAAAAAAGATATGAAATATCGAATTTTAGGTGAAATCGAATTTTACGATTCATTTGACTTGCAAAATGCAGTAAATTCGATTGAATGAACGAATGGTAAATATCGGAATCTTGCTAGTGTTGAGAAAAATCGGACATTTTACTGATGTCAAATTTGTATTTGCAAAAAATGGACGAATGGTAAATATCGGAATTTTGTAAGGTGTTGAGAACAATCGGACATTTTACCCATGTCAAAATTGGACTTTTGTTAAAAATGGACGAATGGTTAATATTATTGGAATTTTGTTAGGTGTTGAGAAAATCGGACATTATACCGATGTCAAATTTGGACTTTGCAAAAAATTGGACAAATGATAAATATCAGAATTTTGTTAAGTGTTGAGAAGAATCGGACATTATACCCATGTCAAAATTGGACTTTGCAAAAAATGGACGAATTGTTAATATTATTGGAATTTTGTTAGGTGTTGAGAAAAATCGGACATTTTACCGATGTCAAATTTGAACTTTGCAAAAAAAGGAGGAATGGTAAATATTATCGGAATTTTGATAGGTGTTGAGAAAAATCGGACATTTTACCCATGTCAAATTTGGACTTTGCAAAAAATGAATAAATGGTAAATATTATCGGAATTTTGTTAGGTGTTGGAAGGAATCGGACATTTTACCGATGTCAAATTTGGACTTTGCAAAAAATGGACGAATGGTAAATACTATCGGAATTTTGTTAGGTGTTGAGAAAAATCGGACATTATACCGATGTCAAATTTGGACTTTGCAAAAAATGGACGAATGGTAAATATCGGAATTTTGTAAGGTGTTGAGAAAAATCGGACATTTTACTGATGTCAAATTTTGAATTTGCAAAAAATGAACGAATGGTAAATATCGGAATCTTGCTAGGTGTTGAGAAAAATCGGACATTTTACTGATGTCAAATTTTGTATTTGCAAAAAATGGACGAATGGTAAATATCGGAATTTTGTAAGGTGTTGAGAACAATCGGACATTTTACCCATGTCAAAATTGGACTTTGTTAAAAATGGACGAATGGTTAATATTATTGGAATTTTGTTAGGTGTTGAGAAAAATCGGACATTATACCGATGTCAAATTTGGACTTTGCAAAAAATTGGACAAATGATAAATATCAGAATTTTGTTAAGTGTTGAGAAGAATCGGACATTATACCCATGTCAAAATTGGACTTTGCAAAAAATGGACGAATTGTTAATATTATTGGAATTTTGTTAGGTGTTGAGAAAAATCGGACATTTTACCGATGTCAAATTTGAACTTTGCAAAAAAAGGAGGAATGGTAAATATTATCGGAATTTTGATAGGTGTTGAGAAAAATCGGACATTTTACCCATGTCAAATTTGGACTTTGCAAAAATGACGAATGGTAAAATCGAATTTGTGGTGTTGAGAAAAATCGACATTTTACGATGTCAAATTGAATTTGCAAAAATGGAGAATGTAAATATCGGAATTTGTAGGTTGAGAAAATCGGACATTTTACCATGTCAAATTGGACTTTGCAAAATTGGACAAGGTAAATATAGAATTTGTTGGTGTTGAGAAAAATCGGACATTTTACCGATGTCAAATTGAACTTTGCAAAAATGGAGAATGGTAAATATTATCGGAATTTTGTTAGGTGTTGAAAAAATCGACATTTTACCGTCAATTTGATTGCAAAAAATGACGAATGTAAATTGGATTTGTTAGGTGTTGAGAAAAATCGGACATTTTACGATGTCAAATTGACTTTGCAAAAATGGACGAATGGTAAATATTGGAATCTTGTTAGGTTGAGAAAAATGACATTTACCTATGCAAATTTGGATTTGCAAAAAGGCAATGTAAATATCAGATTTTTTGTTGAAAAAATCGGACATTTTTCCGATGTCAATTTTGAACTTTGCAAAAG
>NC_061856.1:124796-141481 GCF_019202785.1 Penaeus chinensis | reverse complement strand
TTTTTGTGCAAAGAAAATACTCCCATTTCATCACGCGTTATCGTAACGGGCTCCTCAAGCGTCATCTTTATATTGTGAGCGTTTCTGGGATCCAAACAGATTAGAAGGCTATCCGCTATTATTCTGGAGACGTTGATTGATAATTTTCTTACGAGTTCTATTTCTTCCGGTTCAGATGTAATCATTATGCGCAACATGATACACTCTAATACTTTGGGAAGCTTTTTATAAATAAAAATTAAGGTACTGTCAATATTAAACGCCGAGGAGGAATTTTCTGTAGTTTCGTTAGTTGTGTTCCATTGTTTTTGATAATGATAATGTTTTACATGTTCTAAAAATTGGAAAGGGACCAGAGTACGCATTTTGTGATCACCATAGTTTGGTATGTAGTTTTGACGATTATCATTATTATTATTATTATTATTATTATTATTATTATTATTATTATTATTATTATTATTATTATTATTATTATTATTATTATTATTATCATCATTATTATTATTGGATATATTGCTATTTATATTTTCGCGAGTTGTAGTAAAATTACCAAGTAGTTTATCAAGTTTGTCTAGTCCTGTCGAGTTGGACAGATGAACATGATTTGATAGGGGTTCTAGCTTGACCAGCTGAAAATTTATTCCATAATCGAACAACCAAGCAAACCCATCATTGTCGCTACTGTGAAAAGTTATACAATTCTTTATAATAGGCGAAGCCATCTCTTCGACTATATTGAGGGGTAAATCTTCCGCAATACCGTCAATAAACGAATGTGTACTCTTCTTTTTATTGGTTATAAGTTCGAGAGTCTCACATGACAATTGCGACACCCAATAATTGATATAAAAATTTGCATTTTCTAATACTATGTATTTGTCATTGATCATATCAGTATTACTGGTATTATCCTCCGTAATATATTTTTTTTGCTTCATCTCTCTTTTGACAATCTCACTAACTGGACATTGCGACGATGCCTTATCGGTCCATACGACACTGAGAGATGCGTCGAGCATCTTTAAATCTTTTAAAGTTCCGAGCGACAAGAGTCCGGTATTGGGTTCCGAAAGAGCTAAAGGGGGGATATAATGGTATTTAATTAATATATCGTCTTCACTATAATTATTGTTATTTTCATTATCTACACTATTATTATTATGAGGCGATAAACCTTTAACAATTACTCTCAGTCCATTTAACGAATTTAGTGTAAATGAATACGAATAAGAGAATGATCGTCTTACGGGCATAACGAGATTTCTAATAGCGAATATCCTATCTCCTATTCGTTTTGACGGTATCCAGTTTTGGATAAGGGAACGCACAGTCTTGGATGTTATGGGAGCTTCGAACAAGAGCATATGGTCGGACAATATAAATTTTGGGATTGGACTGTGTACATAGTCGATCATTTTTCTATTTGGCTCTATATAAAACCATGTGAGACTATTGGGAAAACATTTACAGAGACCTTTATTCTTGGCAGCGGAATCTATGGCGATCCACTGAAAGGCCAAATAGGTTATATTCTCCACATCCTCATTGGTTAATATTAGTGTATTTTTATTTTTTAATAGTGGTAAAAGCACATCTTCTATAGTCCACCCCATAAACGATCTTACTTGGGGTGCGACCCAAACACCATTTTCTATAATAGAATCGAAAACGGGAAACAATAATCGCACGAGTACTGCCTCGTGAGTTACTTTCCATAATTCGTGGGCGATATCGAGTCGTTCCAACAACATCCCGTATAGACAAACGACTACACCGATTGGAAAATCCCAGTATTGATCGTTCCATAAACGATCGATAAATAAGGATGAGTTACATACACTGAACAGCTTCTGTGACAATAGCAGTGTTAATTTATTCATTTTAGTTAAAATTCTTTTTACAAAGTTGTCATTATTTGTAGGCTCAGATGTTTCATTGTCTCTTATATCATTTTCAAACAGTATCTTGTACAATAACCTGACGGCAGGTTGATATCTTTCGTAACTGGCGACCTCTCGTTCTCGGATAGACTGTGGAGGATCTAGTAAATAGGATATTAATTCGTTTATGGGAATATGAGGATAATACTGCTCAGGAAAACACTCGTCAAAGATGGGGCGAAAATGCACGCGTCCATCGGAATCGCACACTAATCTGCCTCCTCTGAAAACGGATAACCCGTTCATGGCATTAAGACCCGTAATGGTGGATGATGCGAGATTTTTTCCATCTATCTGGATATCGACTTTGATATTCATATGTTTGTGCTCGGCATTCTGGGATATGACTTTATTCGCGTCGATGAAATTATTGAAAACAGCCACCGTATCCACTTTCCAATTTGAAGAAACCAATGCATAATTCTCGGTCGATATTTTATTAACTTTATGTATCGTATCATTGTTCGTCTTTAAGAGATTTTCCATATCTTTACCACTCGTTCTTTTAACATGTATCGTTTCATCATCCATTGTAACGCTATTATTATCGTCTTTGCATGTAGCTTCATCGACTCTCTCATCCATCGTGTTATATGTGGTCCCAGTTGCACGCTTATGCGTGGTTACAGTTGCACCTTCGTCCCTCGCATTTCTATTTCGCTCATGTGTATTCTCGATGACTGCACATGCTATTAAAAAATGAGCTGTTTTAAACTGATTTTCCTTTTTCCTTGTACTATTGTCATAATAATTATCACCACCACCATTACTACCACCACCATCATCATCATCCTCCTTCTCCTCCTCATGACTACTAATTCCATCCAATACGGTATAGCCAGGAATAAACCCTTGTGTTAACATTAATGGAATAGTTTTTTTATCGGCATCCTTCACTGAATAGCGAAAATTTTTATCAATATGAATACAACCATAATCTTCCTCTGGTTTATGGTAAGATGTAATATCTTTAATCTTTTCTATAGAGTGGTGATTTTGATAGAGGCCTTTTTCAATCATAAGTATTATATCGTTATCCGTTAAATCATGCTTACGTTTTTTATACTTTTCTGTTGTTAAAAAATTATAATTGGTCTTGCCAGAATACAATGGAGAAGTTATGACCAGATGGGTTCCTTTGAGTCTGAATATGACTTGTCTCTTTAGACGAGTACTAAACAACTTGCATGTCGAGAGTAATGCATTATGATTTAGTACAATGTCCAAAATATCAAGATGTGGATAGAAGACGGCTTCCGTATCCAGACTGATGACTGACAATGTTTTTGATATCCAATCTTCGAAAGCGACATCAAAAACACTTACCAAATCTTGTAACCCCTCATGGCCCTTTAATGAAAAATATATTCTTCCCGTTTCTTTTATTTCCCATTCATTAGGCTGTAAAATGATTATTGTCGGTAGAACGGATTTTATATATTCTAGTCTTTTTATTGTAGATTGAATAATGTCTGTAGAGAGACCATCATCACTGCTCGCGTGCTTGTTTAATGCCTCGAATCTAAACTTGATCAATTTGTTTAAGCTCAAAGTTGATATAGACTCGTTAGTAATACGATTATTTGTTTCAACTATAATAATTCTCGGCCATATATCTATATATTTGATGGTTTGTTTTAAAGTTTCTTTATCCGTTATAGTGCCACAAGTATTCAATTGGAATTCGAGGGAAGAAGTGTCAATTAGATTAAGAGTCGTATTATAATTGTGATGGTGAGCTGCATTTTCATGATGTGAAATTTCATCGAGTTTATCAACGTCCAGTTCCACCTTTTCTATTGTAGGCATTTTTTTTTTAATAATAACATCTACATGTATCCCAATAGGGTTTATTTATATATGCCTGTTACCATCAACATGAAACATTCGTATTAAGTATTAATCAAGTTGTTACATGAACTAACTTTCTTTAAGCGTTCATAATACAAAGTCAATCGATACAATACAACACCCCAATAACATAGGCTAAGAGAGATAATGAAAATTATAAACAATTTATTCGTAATGTTACTAGATTTATCTTCTTCTATCATACAGGCTATATCTTTGTACATTGGGCCCATATAAAATTTTACATTGTCATTAAAGTCTGTAAGAACTGTTACATTATCGCTCTGTTTCTGCTCTTGTGGTATATTCCACGTTTCTTTTATATTACTTGTATCCATTGAATATAAATATATATATATATAATATATAAGTAATAATAATATAATTATTGATTATCAAATATATATTATATATATATAATTAAATATAAATCTTTATTTATATACATATTAAATTTATATGAAAAAAAATAGAAACGATAATCTATATATATTCATGTCTGTCTATGAATAAAAGTTCACAACAATTACACTATGACTGATAAGAGGGAAGATTTAAAAGTAAATACAGACAATGGTGTGAATATTATATTAACCGATAAGGAAAAAGAGAAGCTAAATAGAACATTTTCCTTTGAAGATATTCCACGTCATAAGGATACTGCTTCCTCATCCTTATATGAAAATATATATGAAAATATATACATTGATAAAAAAGGAGAAAATGAAGAAGAAGACAATAAAATTATAACCAATAACCCAAAAGAAAGACATGTATCATTTAATACCATTGATACAGACAGTGCTTGTGATAATAATGATATCATTAACAATGATGTAAACAATACAGATACCACTAATCCTGTCATATTAAATAATACAAATCTTAGCAATGAAAAAAAAAGAAAGAAACTACATTTCATCAATATTGTCAAGATGGCATACGCCCAAAGCAAAAGGAAAAATACAGTTCCAGACAAAGTGGACAATGATCAGAATGCCGCCGCCACCGAATGTCATGCATATCAAAAACAAAAATCATTTAATAATATAGACTATGAGATGAAAAAAAACACAAGAGAGAAAAAGAAAAGAAATTGGTTTAATATAGACCATATATATTGTAATAAGATGAAAAGAGATACAAACACAAATTGCTCTAATATGGTGGAGGACGACCATATACATTACGATGAAATGAAAAGAGAGAAAGAAAAAACAAATTGCCTTAAAGCGTTTATATGTGTTTTTAATCGACTGCTTCACTTTTTTGAAATTTTAATAAAAATTAAGTCTAAATCAGTAATCTAGATAAATACATTTTATCAATAAAAATGTATCTTATACCACTATATGATAGAAATAAAAGACGAAATTAAATTATAAATTGTTTTAATAAGTCTTTACTAAATACAGCCATATCACGCCATTTCCTCAAAGAGTACACATAATTTCCAACTCCCTTCGAGTCTAGGGGTCACTTTTTTATCTTGCCGTACATGTAAAAGTATTTTATTTTGGACATTTCCTTTGGGAGTTATTTCGATTTTATTATTATTCAATGTAAATAACATTGAGTTTTTGAATCCGGATCCGGATGTACCTTGAGCACTTACGATAGACATGTTCCATTTTCTTTTATCTGCTTTATTTTGCGGATCCATACACATATGAATATCAGCTACAATTTCAATTACAAATTCATCATGATTAATATTTTCTACATCATTAATAAAGTATATATTGTTAATCGATATCATTACAATAAAGTCCTTTTTATGAATTTTATTAGAAATACTATTGAGAGAATTAGGTGGATTAATAATACTATTGGAAGAATCAGGTGGAGTTGTAAATCTCCGAAGGGTTCTCTTTGACAGATTAAGGAAAGCGGCCCTATTTACTGTTTCCACTTGTACATGTTTCGGATTATTGCTTTGAAATTTAAAAATATAATCTTTTATTTGATATTCATACTTTCCATACCTCATTCCCATTCCGTCACTATCCGATTCAATACTAAACATATACTTGTGTAGATTTTCTTTGTTTGTAGAACTCCAAAATTTTTTCATCATTTCTTTATAACTCTCCAGTTCACTCTTGATTGTAGTAACTTGTTGATCATAACCGGTGAATAGTTGCTTAGACGAGTTTATCATATGATGATTTCCCAAAATAAAAAGTAATAAAAGAATGATAATAATACATCCAACTGGTATACAGAATATAGTTACGAATGCATCCATGATTAATAACGAATACAATTTAAATAATAATAATAATAATAATAATAATAAAAAAATATATAAAATTTACTTACAATCTTATTTCTTGCCATTCACTAAAGTAACAATAATACTTTAACCTTATCTAAAAATTCTTGTACATATACCGATTCGCTAGGGTTACATCCTATAGTTTCATATGTTTTTTTGATGGTAAGATATTGTTTATTGCGAATATTACTAATATTAACTTTGGTAGGATTTATAGATAATGCTCTTACGAGACAAGTATTTGATTCAAACATTTCTCTTGAAAGTTCTCTTGTCCATAAATAATGAAGTAAACAACACATTTTAGAAACGGAATTACTGTTGCTATCGGGTTCATCATCATTGTCTCCTTTAATAATGTTATTATTACTCGGACCATCACCATTATAACTATAATCGTTATTAACATCACTATCACGGGTAGACCATTCTAATAAAGTTCCAGATATAATTGGAAACGAGAAAACACCGTGAACTTTTTCTTTTTCGTTATTAGAATAACCTGCTATATATATCATTCGGAAATCGACAATACGGCTGTTTTCTGAAGGTGAACCAGATACATCGACCATTATCGGAAAAGACAATGAAAAACCCATATCAAGATCGTTACTGTAGCCACATATCTTTTCCCTAATTCCCATACTGCAATTTGGACAATTATCTCTTAGTCTTTTATCAAACCACGATTCGAGGTGTCGCATAACTTGTAGAAAAGGTTTATTATAAAGCACGCCAGGATAATTTACCTTTCCGGATTTTAAATGTTTTATAAAAAAATTCTTTGGTGTATATAAATTAAAAAATTGTTTGATATCTATATTCGATACTTTTATAACAATGATCATAGAATAGGGCATTTCCGATAAAAAAATCGGTGTATTTTGTATGATATTGTACACATCCCGAAATAAGTATAACGATGTCATTTTTATTAAATCTGTAGATCCTTGTATACAATGTGCTTGTAAAATTAAGGTATTGAGTCTTTTTATGGAGCTGATGAGCTGATGACAATAATCCATTTCTTTTTATTTTTATCAATACTATTAATATTGTTATTATTACTATTATTACTATTATTATTACTATTATTATTAATATTATTATTTTAGTTACATGATTAATGAATAAGATAGATATACCTTATATTATATGTATATATTATATATATTATATATATATATATATATATATATATATATATATATATATATATAAAACTTACCACACATCCTCATACTATGCTTATATTTTTCATCTTTTCAATATAACCGAGATATATATTTAACTTGAGAAAGACAATTGTTTAATATTTTTTTAATATCCTTACTATTATCATTGAAATATAGGTTTGGTATATATTGATTTATATTTTGCTTTTCGAAAAATCGAATAGTTTCACTTCTAGCCGTTGATACCCATATATCCATAACAGATATTTTATTATCATTATTAATATGACTATTATCATTACCACTTTTATAGAGTAATAGATTATATCCTGTAGGAGAAACGAGATAGTTTTTTTGTAACTTTAGATTATATATTTGTTTTATATATAATAAAATTAAATCAACAGTATGGGCAATTTTCTGTAATTCGATTATAGTATTAGCACTGGAACATAAACATAAAATATAAACCTTTCTTTTTCTAATTCGAGGCACCCAACAAATTGAAGATTGTAACATGTGTTCTTTTATATTATTTTCATTTAATCTTTCTTTCTTATTAAATATAGGAGGATCGCATTCTATACATAATATTATCGGTTCATCTTGTCCCTTTTTGTTTTGTTTCGCCATCTTATGATATTATTAATGTATTGTATAGTTCCTCTCTTCAAATTCTATATTACTAGATATTTGCTTATTTACATTCATGTCAAGTAATGCTCTCGTTTGCATTGTCATTTGCATCGTTAAGGGAAAGGGGACCCTGTCGCTCTGGCAGGCAAAGGGATATCGAGCAGATCCATTGTTCATAGATGTTGGATTACGAGATTCTTTGTCAGTATATGTAAAGCTAATCAGACCATCGATACCATAATGTGACAAAAGGGAATATTTAGCCAGCAGGGATTGGTGTATTTCTCTAAAACCTCTCACAGCTAATCGCTCAAAGGGCTCTTGCGTTCTCGCTCTGATTCCTTCGAGAGTAGTCGTCACCTCATCACCCAGTGGTGATTTGGTAAATGGATGATACCATGCCTCTATTCCTCGCGTTAACATGCCTTCAGCGGGGGTCTGTCCACATTCAAAACCGCCCATATACGGGGTATTAATACTGTACGTGTGTATCATTCTCATGGGGAGCGGAGATGTTTCTCGTCGAGTTTTTTCAGTAGGGTGAACGCTGTGAAACATTTTAATATTACCCATAACAGGTGTCCCGTACATGGCCACAATTCCTTTAGGGCCCTCGTGCCATGCAGAGAATGTATCGGAACATATCATATTAGGGGAGACTCTACAGCAAGATTCGTAAAAGTCTATGAGTCGCTCGTGAATGAATTGTCCATTCGCGTCTTTTATCATTAAATGTTGAGGCTCGCCTTGGAGGACATTGTATCCCCAATCGTCTCTCTGTAGAATAGCATCACTATGATAGTCTAATGGTCGTGGAAACGTTAAAGACGATAACGGTATAGTGCGGTCGTAGGGTACTATAGGTTCTCTGGCAAAGAAATGTGTAAAGGCCGCATTGTTTCTCGTAGCTGTGAACCGATTAGCTGCTACCGGTAATGCATGATTCTCTGTTTTTAAATTTTGTAAAATGTTAAATTGACTCTTTTTGGTAAGGGCGTCAATAACCGACGGGTCTCTATTCTGAATTCTCAGGAGAGCATACATTAAGGGCAAGTGATGTCTGGGCGTTGATCGACAAAACAAATATGGGGAAAATCTATTCCCTCTACTCGGTGCCGCGGCAACTTCTTTCTTATTTTCGTTCTCCTTTTCGGAACAATATATATCTGTTAGACATTTGCATTTTTGTTTAGCAGCATAATCCATTAGATAAGAATATATATCTTTATTTGACTGTAATAACACTTTAACCGCTAGAAAAAGACTCGTTTCATCTAAATCATTGTCAGCGTGAGCGGCGTTCCCTGGTCCAAAAGAACGAGGCGACAATAGGGTCACATACTGGTTTAGAGAGCCTGAGGACGGATATCCTGCATAACCTCCTAGTTCATATTTACTACAGGGAGCAGACGCAATACCTTGAAAGAGATCGCCCGATGTATGCGGATTGCTTCCCCAGTCGTTAAATAACACTGCTGGTTTATTGGTAAAGAAATATCTCGAACAGAAAGGTCTCATTTTAAAAAAGGATTCTGCTAAATTTAAAGACGGCACTAGACCATCGCGTCTTCCCGGAACCCAATCGTTTATATATTTAGAGGGAAAATCAACGACATCTTCGTAAACGGCGGGAGGATTATAGATGTTGTCCTTTTCTGCCAACGAGAAATCGACCAACTCGTCCTCAAATTTGGCATACTTGTTTTTAAAATCGGCTAGAGATGTTTTACTCAAGCCAAATGAATCATTTCGTTTGGAAAATCTCAATTCTTCGGGTAAAGTGGCAACAGGTATATCTTGGGGCAGGGCTAATGTTGTGAATCCTATATTATTCCATATGACATTTTCTGCACCAAATACAGATGTATCGATAAAGTTGTACGTCTCATTATGGTGACGATTTTGATGATTAGAAAAAACACTATTTTCTTTGCCTCCTGGCAACGAAAAACCCGTATACATGCCCGTTTGGTTGGCAACGAGGTTTTGGGCAGTAGGGTATCTCGTATAGTTCATTTTAACTTCTTGGTTCGTAACGCTCTCATCGACAATGCGTGCTCTGCCGTCGTCTATTTTATAGTGATCCACAAGACACGGTAAATTAACGGAAATCATCTCTTCCGTCCATTTTGTGTTGAGGGAACTCATTCCCGAACCACATATCGTCGTTGGTTGAATGAACAGGCCGCCTAATAAATCAACGCGGGTTTCAGAAAAGTCGCTATCGAATAGGTGCTGCCAGTCGTCATCTCCGGAAAAATTATTCTGAATCATATGAGGAAACATAGAAATGATTTTATCGGGAAAGGGTAAACTTTTATTTGAGGTTGAACAAAAATATCTAAAGAGACGTTCAATGGGTGTATAGCCTATAGCCCAAGCCATGGGCCGTGAATGGGAATGTCCCGTTAAACCCCCCAGTCGCTGCGTGGGCGCCTCTCGGGGCAGGCGAGCCGCTGCTGGGTCGTTCTCATAATCAGTATAACACTTGTCGTGAAAAAAGGGTACGATAAAAGCCGCTGCACACGCTCCAGGATCATTCGTACTCATCATTTGAGTCAGAGGATTATCTCTGTCCATGTTTGTAACTTTTTCGAGAAAACACGATTCCCTGTTAATATCACAATTTCTTGTTGACAAGTCACCGCCTCTCTTGTATACACCACCGGGATAATATCGGCCCGCTGAAGCGATCATTCCTACAGCATGTTCTAAAGTTACTCCAACACCAGGTATACCTGTGGTTGATGGAGGTACCATTTTTAGTGATCCGTTGGGATGGACGATACCGTGATCTCTATCTGGTATAGACCCACCAACTATAATATTATTATCGTTCCATAGATCACCACCCCAAACATGTGCTGGTATCCCTCCCGTGCCTAAAAACGGACTAACGCCTCCGATAGAGTAGGAGGCTCTCTGTTCATGTTGATTACTAGCAGCAGCAGTAGGTGAAGAAGGGGTACGTTCTTTATCTATAATGGATATCCAGTCACCTCCACTGGTAACCCCTCCTCGCCTAACGAGTCCTCCGGTCATAAGATGACCTCCATTATTGTTTTCTAGTCTGAATGATGAGCCATTATCGTTCTCAACATCATCATAAAATACATGAGCCGCGAAACTGTAACCAAAAGCAGAGACTCTCGGGTCCACCCCTGGTTTGGGTATGCAAGTATCCATACCCTCTAATATTTCATCTTTAAAAACGGAAAAACTTTGAACCATATCTATAGAATAGTCTGTAGATAACCCTCCCTTTGTAATGGAATCAACCACTTCGAATAAACTGACTTGAGTTGCAGGATTACAGACACATCGTACCGTCCCGGTGACGCCGTCGGTTATGGTCACGGGACAAGAAAGTCCCTGTCGTTGTCCTCCTCCCTTTTGACACGTTGGTAGATTAGTCACGGGATCTTTGATCATAGTGTAGCCTTCGGCGCATCCGCAACTTAGGAGATCAGCTTCGCCGACAATATCAAAGTCGATATCGTCCACAGATTGCACAAGAGTTTTTTTCAGAGGGTGTATGGGATAACCCACGCCTTCGCCTCCACATATAACAATGTCGTTACAGTTCATAAAACTCGCCGCCAAAGGATCTGCTCTGACCAATTGTACATTTTTTCTAACGATTCTATCATCTTTACACATGGTCGTTTTCGTTACAACAGTTTGCTCAACGCGTAAACCATTATTATCATATACATGATCATAATCACCAATGACCCCTACTACAATATCTGTGGTGTAATGATTAATTTTATTGTTCAATTCATCATTTTTTCTTCCTTTTGGTACACATATACCGATTTTTTCCTTTATATTATTCACATTAGCGCTTATAGTCTTATCATTTTTTAAGACATTATCAGCATTGATAACCTCTGTATGGTTATTATTATTATTATTATTATTAATAATATCATTATTAATTGTGATGCTACTCATCAAAGTATTATATTTGGATAAATGAGATGCTTCTAGACATATTCCTCCTCCAATGGTATCACATACTTGACACTGTGAAATGTAATTTTTAGATGATACATCAGCATTACAATATACTAAGGTATTGTGACAATCTATGGACGCAAAATCGTTGACAATATTCTCCCCTGGAAGAAACCCACCGATCGGATTCACTGTTTCACTTTTATCCCTTTGAGTTAAATGGAAAGAAAAATTAGGATCGTATGGATTTGGTATATCTCCAACATATTCGTATATCTCTGACATTTTTTTGTTTGGGTTTGTTCATAGAATACAAGTGTCTTTATTGATACTAACGATAATCAAATATAAATTTTAGTTTATATGAAATAAACTATTATTCTCTAAACAATAATTATGAATCATTTTAAATAATCATCTAATGAAGGGATATAAAAAGAAATTCTATTATCATAGAATACAAGTGTCTTTATTGATACTAACGATAATCAAATATAAATTTTAGTTTATATGAAATAAACTATTATTCTCTAAACAATAATTATGAATAATTTTAAATAATCATCTATTGAAGGGATATAAAAAGAAATTCTATTATCTATTTATCAGATTTTTTATTAAACAAAAGTATTTATTTGTTGAGGTTAACCATTATTATTTAGACGTTGAATCAATACTGTAATTATACAATTATTTGGAAGATGATCTACTATCCGACCAAGATTTATATTCGTAGCTTCTTTTTCAGATGTAACATATATTATTCTTATAGACAGTTTCACGGAGTCATCAATAAATTGTTGGAGTATCGATGGAATATATTGACTGGTGAAAAGAAAAATATAACGTGACTTTATACACTTAAATTTTTTATATGATGGTGGTGGTGAACGAAAAAGAAAGCTTGATGGTTTCGTTTTCCATTCACATGTACAATTAATTTTATTAACATGACCGGTGTCGTGTATAAACGACGACTTGTGAGAATAAATCTCCATACACTTTGAATCTTTCATGAGTATGAAATATTCTTTCTTAGTTCTTGTTTCATTTTGTATATAATATGACAAATTGGATAAGGCTTTATTGATGCTTTTTTTATGTACAAATTTTGATAACAGTGTTGATATGTAGGTTTTTTCGATATTTTTTTTATGTTTGGTAATACTTGTTCTCTTATCACTTAGAATAAAGTTTTTATTCAAAATTATGATGATAATATCCGCTTCGGAACAAATAAACTCCTTACTATCCTGTATATTAGAAGAAGATATAATACCTTGTACAATATTATGCATCCTAAGGTTTTTTCTTTCTTTGAATATATATATACCTTTATAATTTTACTTGTATATATATTTATTTAATAACCTTATAGTGGTCAACGTCGAAAGATATGGAATTATTTTGGTGACAACTGCAGATTTAGATTGATCAGATAATTCATTCATACTATTTATCGTATCCAGTTCTAAATAACAGAATATACTATTATGGGGGATTGTTTTTAATTTTTCATCTATATTATGGGATATATATACATATAATATATAACCTGCTATTAACCAATACAAGATCATCCAAATTCCCATTTTGTAATATATATATATATATTTATATAAATCTACATGTTTCTATAAAACATATAACCATTTATATATAATATATTTATAGTTGTTTTTGACAACTCACTAAATTATCAACATCTTATACAGTATACAGATATGGGATTATTATGAATATAGCAATGGTGTCTGGTTTATCAATATCATTCATCAACCTCAATAATGTCAGGCTCTATGTTTTTCCTTTTGCACCAATCCGAAAACTTTATAATGTCAAGATGAAACATAAAACATTCCTTTTGTATATGGTCATCGACACCAGATTCCACTAATTCATTAATTTTATTATCCATATCTCTTATTATTTTTAAAATAAAATCCAAAGATTCACTCGCCATGGCATAACTTACCTTTAACTCTTTATTCCACATGTCTAATTGTTCATCAATAATAGTTTTTTGATCTTTTATATATTCATTTTTTATATCGGAAGTATATTTATTATTATGAACGATATCCACAATATCGGTGGTATCTGTTGTTATAGATTTGTGTATATTTAAAAGCGTTTGCTTTAATTTTGATATTCCTTTAGTATCGATTGTTGAAATTGTAAAATCTTCGTTTAAAGTATCATCCGTGTCATTATCATTATCAAAAATTCTTTTTAATATAAATCTATTGAAAGTATCATCATTATCATTATAATAATTATTATTAGTTTCATCATCATTATCAAAATATTGTTTTTGGTTAAATGTCACAATAATTTTTACAAATTCATTTATGTTTACTTTTTTATGTATTAAAACATTATCTAATAGAAACTGAAGACGCCATATTTCTTCCAAATATTCGTTTCTAATCGAGCATTTTTTCATAATATCTGTGATACCTGAATCAAAACTTGTAAATAATTTGTTTAATGTTTTTTCGTACCTTACAATACTTCCCATATTGTATATTGTTATTTTATTAGAATATTATAGAATGTATTATTTTTTTACCTTATATATATATTTATATATATATATTTATATTTACTTTATATCTACTAATGGGTATCAACTTTCTCTCTCCATATAGCTTCTAGTAAATATAAAATATTTAATCATATTTAAATATAGTCCTCTCCATCCAATTATCATTATGAATCGAATCTCTATAGTCTTCACTATGACAATATGAAAAATGTGAAATTATAATGAGTAAATCCTTTAATTCATTCTGTAGAAGTAACATAGTTGTATTCAGGGTTACTATTTGACTCCTTAGCTCTTGATAGAAATTTTCGAATTGCCGAATGATTGTTTTTATTTCTTTATTAATATTATTTATATTACCACGCGATGATTCGTTTTTAGTTTTCTTGTGAATAATATCAAAAATATGATACATATCCTTATGATGTTTTTCAAATTTATAGTAATTTCTTGATATATTTTCAAAATATGGATCTAACTCACGTATTAATATTATAACTTTATCGACATATTTTTTTCCGGGAAAGATATATTTTCTAGTTTGTAAATTATTTGTTTCATATGATAAAGTTATATTTGACAAAAATTCTTTCTTTATGTCACATATACGTGATATTATACCTCCAATATAAATTTTCTCAAAAGTATAATATTTATTATTTAAGTCTTTATGTATATCAGTGATTTTATTTGATATTGTCTTAAGACCATGTTCGATTGAGTGAATATCGGTATTCATTTTAATGGCTAATGATATACCTTTAATTTCGTCTAGATAAAATATTATATATCATATTAATATTTATTTATACAAGTTAATATTTATTTATACGAATACATATACTAATTTACTTTAATATTATTATTAATAGTCTCGATATTATTGTTATTGTTGTCGTTTTCATCCCGTTCTTTCAGCTGGTCCCGCAACATTCGCGACAGGTGATTGGCCGTGTCGAGAGCGTGCCGATCGCGCTGCATGGCCTTGTAGTCGCGTTTGGCGGTCTTCACGCTGTGCTTGAGCAGCGACGCGGTCGCCTCCTGAATCCGATCGTCGCCCGCGCTGTGAACCTGCGTGGTCAGAAACTTTCTCACGCTCGCTATACGCAAGTCGGGCAGGTCGTACCGCTCGAAGAATTTCCGCATGAAACGCTGAATGTTGGCCAGGGAAAAGGGCGTGCCGCGGTTCGTCGAGAAAACGTAGTCCGACTTCCATGCCCTGTGCCGAATAAAGCTGACCAGCATGCCGTGCTCGGTGGCGGTTAGTCCAATCTGGTAGGGACCGTACAGCGACGATGTCTTGTGCTGCTTGACTTTGACGATGACGCCGTCGGACGTGTCGATCGCCTCCAGCACTTCGCTGACGAGCAGGTTTCGCACGACGCCCGTTCTCGCTCCCGCCCTGATGATCAGGGGCCAGGCGAGCGCGGCGTGGATCAGGTCGATACTGCATTCGGCCAGGGTCGCTCGCGGTCGTTCGATCAGGCCGTTCACGACATCCCGATGCTTCGCACAGCGGATCAGGGGTCCCATCTCGCCGATCGTGGGCACGTACTCGGCCACCTTTCTATTCATGTTCTCCAGGTCGCCCCTCTTGCGGCACAATCTGGAATAGAAGGCGTGTTCGCGCTTGGTCAGCTCGCACAGGGGATGGTTGACCTCGGCACACGCCCATTCGAGGAAACGCTTGAGATGTCCCAGGATGACGTTGATGCTCATGTGCTTGTAGCGCCGCTCCCGCTCCAGCGCGGCGTACAACAGCTCGTAAGATCGCTTGACCGTCCGGTGCTCGATCAGGTCCATGACGGTCAGCGAATGCCGCGCCAGGATCTCGATCACCAGTCGCATGTTGCGCAGCATGCCTCGCTCGTCCACGGTCAGTCCTCCCCGCGATTCGTGACCGATCCACGCCTGCACCGACAGCGGAATCTTGGCCAGGCCCTCTCTCCTCGCCCGGTTCGCTTGCCGCCGGGCCGCGGACGGGGCGCGGAGACGCTCGGCGTTCGTGCCCAGCGCCGATCGGTACGCGTCGCTGCCCGGCTCTAGTCCGTGCATGTTCTGCAGGTGGCACTTCATGTGCCGCACGCCCTTGCCGCAAATGTTACAATTGCTCAGACGGAGGCCGGCGGCGACAGAGGTGTGTTGCGACGTTCTCGCCTCGCTGTATTTTATCTCGAGGTCCCTTCCCGTCATTTTATGCACGTCCCTCATATGCCTCTTCAATTTCACATATTGCTGCAGAGAGAGAAAAAAAAAGGAAAATCAGATAAATAACTAATTATATGATGATGGTT
>NC_061856.1:102296-119796 GCF_019202785.1 Penaeus chinensis | reverse complement strand
ATGCAACGCTTCACCGATATGATTGCGAAACTTCACCATTTGCAGTCGCTGACCCTCATCCCCAATTATATGAAGGATCACTCTTATCACTGGGCTATCAGTCCCATAGCTCATCATTGCCGGACTTTAAGAGAATTACGAATTTTTTACAATGGAAAGGCACTCAAGGGCAATACGAGTGGGATTGAACAGTTGTCACATTGTAAAGCCCTCGAATACCTCTGGTTGTTTGATAGTAGCAACACTGACGAAACGGAAAAGGTGTATATTCTACTGAAGACTCTCTCAAAACTGAAGTTTCTCTTCCATGAGTCCATAATACCTGCCATCATCAAACTGAGAAAAGAGGATGAAGGGAAAGTCAAGAAAAAACTTGCGCTCACATACCTAGACACTTGGATGGAAAAGTATTACCTGGATACATCGCACGAAATCCGAAATAAAGATATGGGTCTGGTCGCGACCAAGAGACGCTTGACCAGTAATAATTTGTTGGATTTGATCGATACATGTCCAAATGTTAAAAATCTCAGTCTGGGAGGAGGACCACTATTCCTTGATCAGGCCTTACAAAATATACCGAATATATGCACATTGAAAATATTCGAGTTTCAACTTAGCGATCACAGTCTAAATAACGTTCTCTTGAAGGATGGTCCTCTTAGAGACTTGACTGTCCTCGAGTTTACAGAAGTCCATGACCTAAACTACAACTTTTTCTCCGCCTTAGCGGATGCGTGTCCCGTTCTCGAGGTACTCAAAATCTCGCGTTCATGCATCTCGAGGGAAGGACAATTGAAAAGACCAAATGGTAGCCGAATTACTTTCCCATTTCTAAAGAAGCTAAAACTGACACGACCAATCGGCAAAAGAACCGATGGTGCGATATCGCCATTTAGCGGCGATTGGCATATTGGCAAGGCTTTTATTTCATACCTTCTAGATGGTGCAACCAATATCAGCAAAATACATATACAGTTTGACAAGAGGCAATTAGACTCGAGGGACATGCCATCACATGAATATCTGCTTAAAATCTTGCAACCACTCAAGCATCTTAATTCCATTAAATTGGTGGATTTTCCTGGCGGCCCATATTTCACTTACGATAAATTGAGACCATTATTGATGGATAAAAATAATTTAGTTGAAAAGATCCAAGTGAACAACTACGACCGACTATAGTAAAGAGATGCAAATTGACTACTATAACTAGTGGACATATAACAGTGTATCACTTCTTGATACAAGAAATATAAATTGTATACAAATATTATATAATAATTAGAAAAGTATTTAATAAATTAGAGAGATATACAGGATCATATAATTCTCTATTACTTTGGCCTTTGACTCGAGTGGTCCTTGTAAAGTCAATTTATATAAAATATTTTCTTCCAAATTGGTGGTAGTGTAGATATGGGTATATATAGAGATATACTTTTAATAATATTGTAAAATAAAATAAAAATAATACCATTAGAATTGTTATCATTAGAATTGTTATATATAATTATTTTACCTTTATCCTCTCTCTCTCTCTCTCTCTCTCTCTCTCTCTCTCTATATATATATATATATATATATATATATATATATATATATATATATATATATATATATAAATATACCATATTATGATAAGGAGATATCTGAAGAGAATATATTAACCAGATGAAGGGAGATTATATATAAACACTTTTCATTAAACCTAATATATATTCATTAAACCTATTATATATAAATATATATTGATATTAATATCTTTACTTTTGTAAACATTTTATGTCTTGATAAACAGGATGTGATATTTTAATACTAGTGCTGGAGGGGGGTTAAAGTTAATATATGTCTAATAAAATTAGAACATTAGTTCTTATATCTTTACAGTCTATAAACATGGCAACAGTATCAAACCCTATTCCTATTCAAATAGATAATACAGAACCCGATGTCAACGACTCGATGCACATGCAACAAGTATCTGATTCTCATGCCTCTGTATCGACTACAAACGGGGCAACAGTATCAAACCCTATTCCTATTCAAATAGATAATACAGAACCCGATGTCAACGACTCGATGCACATGCAACAAGTATCTGATTCTCATGCCTCTGTATCGACTACAAACGGGGCAACAGTATCAAACCCTATTCCTATTCAAATAGATAATACAGAACCCGATGTCAACGACTCGATGCACATGCAACAAGTATCTGATTCTCATGCCTCTGTATCGACTACAAACGGGGCAACAGTATCAAACCCTATTCCTATTCAAATAGATAATACAGAACCCGATGTCAACGACTCGATGCACATGCAACAAGTATCTGATTCTCATGCCTCTGTATCGACTACAAACGGGGCAACAGTATCAAACCCTATTCCTATTCAAATAGATAATACAGAACCCGATGTCAACGACTCGATGCACATGCAACAAGTATCTGATTCTCATGCCTCTGTATCGACTATAAACGGGGCAATAGTATCACCCTCATTCCTTAATCAGAGGAGTAATGAGGATTCCTTAGTCAACGGTTCGCTAAGATTACAACCAGCACCTGACCGTGCGTCAATTATCAAAACTCAGCAATCTCAAAAGATCCCCCAAAAGCGCAAACATTTTAAAGAACAAGATCTTCAAAATGAAAGAACAATGTCATCACCCCAAGAGTCATTTAAAGAGGAAACTCTGAATCAAACTATTGTTGAGGATATAAATGAGTTAAAACAAATGAATAAAAATCAGAATATTCAAATAGAAAAGTTGAAAATACGAGTTGGTCACATGGATGAACGAGTGAAAAAATATAATAATTATCTGACAAAAGCAATTCGACTATGTCAAGAGAACATTGAACTATGTCAAAATATGGTGCAATTACTATAATGACAAACTGTCGAGATGTATCGGTATTACTAAAATGACTATATGTTGATATATAAGAAATATACCAAATTAGAAAATAATATATTTTACCCCCTATATATGTGATTGTTTGTATGTTTCAATATTAAATTATTGTAAAAGTAACTTTTCATTAAAACCTTATTATTATATATTCGTATTGATATTTTAATATCCCTATATTTTGGCCCAGGTTCATAATACAAATATGATTTAAGTAAATATTTATTTCATTTTCACAATATGGATATCTTTTATTTAGAAAACCATTAAATAATATATGGTTTAGTTTCATAAATAAACAATAGGTTGATATATAGTAACATTAAAGTAAAATTGGTTTAACAACTTTTTCAATTGTCCCTCTACAGATAGGGCACTTTGACTGGGTTAATAAGCATTTAGCACAGCAGACCATGTGATCGCAGGGGAGAATCACCACGTCCACTTCATCAGTCATGCACACTTTACATAGTCGCTTCTCATCTGTATGATCATGTTTATCTGAAAGAAATAAAAGGAACAATATTAATATTGATCATCAAGGCATATTTGACTTTGATATAACCAGAGTCGTTAGTATATTAAAAGATTAATATTGATATATAATGAATATTATATATATATATATATATATATAATATTCAACTGATGAATAATACATTACCTTCTTGTTCTATCCGTGACAAGTTTTTCATCTCGATATTTTCATCTCGTTGAGGATACTCGGATTGTATTTCAGGTCTTCTTACAATGTTATAATTTTGATGAGTAAGAATCCTATCAATATTTAATATATACATTTGACTTTGAAATATTAAATCATTTTCATTCATATAGGACGCAAAAGGTATAATTGTAATTCCATTACCTACTAGTTCATCTAAGACATTTTCCCCTAAATCATTTAATGTGTCTGTATTTGCATTTGATATATTTTCAGTCGTTCTCTTATTCTGTTTTATCAAATAGTCCCATATTAAAGTTAAGGATGCGGATGCGCTTTGTTGTTCATTTAGAAACGGAATTATTCGAGAAGCAATCTCATAAGTGTTGAGCTCGCTTAGTATCTTACGATACTCACTCTCCAAATGATAGTTGTACCTATGATCGGGATAGGGAAGCTTAAAGAAAATTTCGTGACCATATTCAGGAATATTAGGATCTATATTAGAGATAAATGTTGACTGTTTAAATAAATAAATAGGATCTTCAGTATTGTCGATAGGATAAGAAGATTCATATTTCTTTTTTGTAATCATCTGTGTAAATCTCATGACAGCATATACTGTTTGATAATTTACAAGACATTCTGGTTTCAAATTAGCAATATCATCGTTGTCATTTCTATCTATATTTTTATACGATTCGATTTTTGTCCGTACGGCTGAAACACATTCGACTTCACTGGAAAACGGTATGCCGGTTTGTAAAATTTGATCACGGAGCGCATCTCTGACGGCAATGACAGGGAACCCTTGTATTATTAGGTTTCTAGTATAATCCAAACCCAAAAGATTATTCCAATCCTGTTTCGTTATCTCCAATCGATCATGTTGATCTTGACTAATATTTAAGGTACCTTTTAATGGTATATAAGACTCTTCTACTCTGACTTTATTGATAAGTTTTACATAAATACAATCAGGATTCCATTTAGCATGTAGCTCCCAAGGATCATCGTCCCATTCCCAGTTGCGAAGACCAACGCCACAATGGAAGCATTGAACATGATCACTAATTCCAATATGATAGAATCCAGCTTCTACTAGTAATTCTGGGCTCTGATAATTGCGAAGAGGCCAATTTGAAAAACTTTGCAATCGTTTATTTCTTGTTATATAGTCATCGTATAATGGACCAACATATCTATAAGAATCCATGGCTTGATTTCTCATCTTTGGTACCTCGGTCTCCGATCCATTTTCTTGGTTATTCTTCTTAATTTTGTTTATAATATCAATTTTGTTTATAATATCACTCATATATATGGGTATATTGCCAACTGGTTTACCCTGTGCAAACCTACAATCGGGATTTTTCTTCAAGTGTATATCCCTTATAGTCACAGATGTATCATCAGAAAATTGTATATGTTCCTGACAATGAAAACAAATACAACAATTTGTGTTTCTTGAATAGAAGAACCCAGCAGCGGATAAATCTTTGGATTGTATTCTTTTATTTGGCCAATCAATGAAAGATTCTAATCTTTTTATTTCATATCTTAAATCGGTCGGCAATCCAGTAATTGAATCGAAATTATTTTCAAATGTCTTTGATCTTGGAAGAGGAGGCATATTTTGTGCAAGTAAACAATCTGGACTTTTTATTTTATGTATTTTTACAATATCATCTGATATATTGATAGTATTTAGATCAATATATATATGGCATTCAATACAAGATATATATGAGTTACATTTTATAAAGCCAGCCTTTGCAAGTATTTTTGGATGAATGGCATATGAGCAATTGTATTCAAAAGTCTTTCTTCGATTGAATTCACTCTTCATATCAATATTATCCATATTGTGAATAGACATTTTCTTAATACAATATACATTATCTTAATATACAATATATATAACCCAACTGCTCATATGAATGGATATTCTATATTATATGATATATAAATAACTATTTCTACAAAAATAAACTTATATTCCCATATACATAATCATATATGTATTTGTACAAAAATATATTTCTACAAAAAAATAAACTTATATTCCCATATACATAATCATATATGTATTTGTACAAAAATACATTTATTTACCTATAACATTTAAAGAATATTTCTATATTCATATATATATATATATATATATATATATATATATATATATATATAGTTTTACAATTTATATTTTGAATATATAGTGGTCATAGAAGGTATATAGGTATTTTTATTCTTCTTGTTACAAATAAGACATGTTGACTGTATTAATATACACTTTTTGCAGCATGTTATATGATTACAAGGAGAGGTAAATAATTCTATATTATTATTCAAACAAACCTTGCACAAGGATTCTTTAACAGTTTCAGCATCATCATCATCATCAGGTGAATCTGAAAAATAATTCAAATTTATATATATATATATATATTGCATAGATATATCATAATATATATAATTTTTTTAATCAAATAAATTACAAAAACAATAATCTTACCTCTCTTCTTCCGAGTTGTTATTTTTTTTGATCCTTCACTCTTATCTTGTTGACAATATGTTGGGTTATGGTTCTCAGATATATGTAGTACAGCCTTATCATCTTGAGCTTCATTATCTTCATTTATATCATGCTTAATGTTGGGTAATAGATAATTTTTATCTTTTGCATAGTCAATGATACGATCCCATAATCTAAACAAAGGGATATGGTTTATATCTTTATTTTTGAACCATATGTTTAGTATAGAAATTATGCATGGGCAATTTAATACATTCATTAAGCTGTGATATTCTTTTTTAAATATAAAGTCATTAGAGTCTGAAATATATGGCACATTATAGGAATATTGATATTGATACCTCAAAGTTAAAGGATCACGGGGTAATTGTTTGACTATTTGAATTGAATCATTCCTGTTGACCAAAGAAATATTTCTGATATCCACTTTCCTATTCGAAACAAGTGATTCAATATCTATTAAAAACAACATTATAGAATATAATGCATGATAATTTTCAATAATATCCATGTTACATTTCTTGTTGACAGACCCCGTATCCATTTTACCATATGATGTAATTTTCAGTCTTATTGCCATAATACATTCTTGTATAGTACAAAATGGTTTTCTATATTTCATAATTTGATCCTTGAGACAATCTTTAATAGCACAAGTGGGGTATTCTGATATCTGCAATTTTTTCGTGATATCCAAACCCATAAGAATATCCCAATCATTTTCCGTTACAGGACTATGTGGAGCAGGTTTCTTGTACATCAACCGTTTTTCCCTCTTTGCCTTAAAAAGAGAAAGTATTATATAAATAAAAAGAAAATATCACATCGAAAGAATCCGTTATAAAACAATATATATTGAGTTTCTATATATATATATATATATATATATATATATATGTATATATCTTACCTGTTCGATAGCAGCATAACCCAATTTTCGAATATAGGGACAATCGGGATTATACATAGCATGTAGTATCCATGGGTTATCATTCCTTTCCCAATTACATATACCGAGATTGCAGTGGAAGCAATAAACATGATCACGGTATCCTGGAATAGAGATATATGAAATATTAAGGTATCCTGAAAAGATATATAATATTATATCTATTGCTTCATATATTCAGAATGGATATATATATATATATATATAGTTACCTTTATAGAAGAAGCCAGCTTCTGCTATACTTGCTATTGGTATAATTGGCATTCGTATAATGGGATCTAGCAGAGGCCATTTATCAAGAGTTTGTTCACGACACTTCGGTGTTATATATTCTTTGTGAAATGGTTCAGAACTGTTGTTTATCGAGGAGGTAGCTACTTCATCATAAATCTTGCCACTATCATGACTATTTAAAATTTTATCTAAAATCTTACCTATAGAAATAGGAACATTGCCAACAGCTTCACCTTGTGCAAATTTACAGTTAGGGTTGGATTGGCCATGCATAGTCATTATAGGATACTGTGATCCAAGCTGTTGTGTAGGTGAAATGGTCACACATATTCCACAATAATAACAAATACAATCATTGCCTTTTCTTCTATAAAAAAAGCCAGCTGCGGCTAAATCCTTGGGTTCCGTCAATGTATCTGGCCAATCTATAAAAGTCTCCAATCTTTTCACTTCATATCTTAGATCAGTATTAAATTGTTCAATTACTTTTGATCTTGGAAGTGGAGGTAAATTTCGAGCAAATATACATTCCGGATTCTTCGTTGTATGATATTCCACAATATCATTCACTTTGTTGATCTCGCTAATATCTATTTTCAAGTTACACTTGAAGCAGATCACCGATTGATCATATTTGTAAAAGCCAGCTCTGGCAAAGACTCTTGGATGATGTGTTGCATGAATAATATCTTGAATAGATCTAAATGTATCGTGTCTATCTTGTTCCTTTTCCATCCTTATATATTCTGCATCATTATGACTGATATCACCACTGGGGTTGTTCCATTTATAGTATATTATATTTAGTCTTCTTATATCACCGTAATATTATATTTAGTCTTCTTATATCACCGTATCATCTAGTATTTACTACTAATCGATACACTCTATTCGATCTAGCACACAAACAATATCTGTAGTATAAATATTTTGTCGAGCTTAGTGTATATATATATTTTTAGGCGATGCCGCTCATCTCAATGACTTATGCGAGAGGATAAATCTTTTATAAGTAATATATTACTATATTCTCTTTTTATTAATATGCGCTAATATATAATATATTATATATTATTTATTATTAACTATATCGTGTATATATATATATATATATATATATATATATATATATATATATATAAAAGAATAATTACTATATTCTCTTTTTCTTGATATGTATATTTTGTTGATATACCAGTCTTGTTACACGGATAAGCTTCTCGGTACATTTGTTCGAAAACAATTAGTCTGTAAAATGGTCTAGTTATACAAATAAGCTTGTTAAAATGTCTATGGTGGGTAGTGAATATCTATATAACGATTGTTTGTCGGTAAAATTGCCTCGTTATACAATTAGGCATATTGGGGTGTCCGTTAAATTACCGGTAGGTAACTGTAACGATTGTTTGTCGGTAAAATAGTCTCGTTATATAGTTAGACTTGGTTAAAAATGTCCGTTATTTTTTTTGCCAATATGGGGGGAGGGTAAGTTTTCGCGCAGGTGGGTTAATGTCAGGGGCTGGTTATTCAGAGACCGAATATTGTATCTGCTGATTTCAAAAGTGTACGACTTCGGATAACGTTAGAGCTAATGGATTCTATTTCGTTAAATAGTAAACCAAGGAAGGATCCTGCAAAGGTAAGATTATGTGAAGTTATAGACAAGTCCAATAAGTTCATGGGAGGTTATTAAAAATAATTTATACATTTGTTAATGTTTCGATTGGTGGTTTAGAAAGAATTATAAATAGTAATATTTCTTAAAATTAAGAAAACAAAAGATAAAAGTAGGTTGACATTTAACGAAGCCATATCCCGTATGTTTATATTATCAGTGATATATTAATTGGTGATTAGCGAAGAATTTACATTTATTTTTTTTTTATAAAGGTCGACAATTAACGAAGCATATGATGTTATTTTATTTGCTTGTATATTTATCAATGATATTCCGATTGGTGATTTATATTTCTTCTTTTCTTGAAATAGTATATCTTTTATTTATAAAGGTCGACATTTAACGAAGCTATATTAGTTATTTAATTCTTAAAGATACTTTAATTAGTTGTTTATTTATATATTCAATTTCTTATTGATATTTCAAAATTGGTTGTTTATAATTCGACGTAGCCGTATTAACTATTTCATTCTATATTTTTAAAGATATTTCAAATAATAGATTGTTTATAATTTGACGATGCCGGCCATATTATTCATTTAATTCTGTATTCTTATATTCATATTCCTAAAGATGTTTCAATTAGTTGTATATAATTTGACGAAGCCGTATTAACTATTTCATTCTATATTTTTAAAGATATTTCAAATAATAGATTGTTTATAATTTGACGATGCCGGCCATATTATTCATTTAATTCTGTATTCTTATATTCATATTCCTAAAGATGTTTCAATTAGTTGTATATAATTTGACGAAGCCGTATTAACTATTTCATTCTATATCTTTAAAGATATTTCAAATAATAGATTGTTTATAATTTGACGATGCCGGCCATATTATTCATTTAATTCTGTATTCTTATATTCATATTCCTAAAGATGTTTCAATTAGTTGTATATAATTTGACGAAGCCGTATTAACTATTTCATTCTATATTTTTAAAGATATTTCAAATAATAGATTGTTTATAATTTGACGATGCCGGCCATATTATTCATTTAATTCTGTATTCTTATATTCATATTCCTAAAGATGTTTCAATTAGTTGTATATAATTTGACGAAGCCGTATTAACTATTTCATTCTATATTTTTAAAGATATTTCAAATAATAGATTGTTTATAATTTGACGATGCCGGCCATATTATTCATTTAATTCTGTATTCTTATATTCATATTCCTAAAGATGTTTCAATTAGTTGTATATAATTTGACGAAGCCGTATTAACTATTTCATTCTATATCTTTAAAGATATTTCAAATAATAGATTGTTTATAATTTGACGATGCCGGCCATATTATTCATTTAATTCTGTATTCTTATATTCATATTCCTAAAGATATTTTAATTAGTTGTATATAATTTGACGAAGTCAGCCATATTAATTATTTAATTTGATAATATTATTTTTATGATTTAGAAATATGCTTTGCCCATGGCTAATGAAAATTATTCATTGTGTTAATATTATTATATTATGATGTAATATTGATATAGTCACATTACTATAATATTGGTATATTCTTCTAATATTGGTATATTCTTATAATATTGGTATATTCTTCTAATATTGGTATATTCTTCTAATATTGGTATATTCTTCTAATATTGGTATATTCTTATAATATTGGTATATTCTTCTAATATTGGTATATTCTTCTAATATTGATATATTCTTATAATATTGGTATATTCTTCTAATATTGGTATATTCTTCTAATATTGGTATATTCTTCTAATATTGGTATATTCTTCTAATATTGGTATATTCTTCTAATATTGGTATATTCTTATAATATTGGTATATTCTTATAATATTGGTATATTCTTATAATATTGGCATATTCTTCTAATTATATAGTGTTGGTATTATCATATTTTTATTTTATTTACAGGTTACCCCTATTGTTACTACCTCTACTGCTCCAACCGATTCCACTTCTATTTTTGTTGCTGCTCCAACCGATTCTACTGCTAGTATTATTCATCCTACTGCTGTCTCTGCTACCAACTCTACTGCTACCTCTGCTGATCCCACTGTTATATCATCTAATGTTATTGATGATGATGATACAAATGAAGACAATGAACAAGAGGTTAGTTTTTAATAGTTTATTAATAATCTAAATATGATATTTTTAAAGCTATATATCAATCTTATTGTTATTTTTATTGATAATATTTTAACTATTATAATATTTCAGGATATTGTATATGTTTCAAAGAAACCGTCCGGCAGATTAACACCGAGTGCCAAAGAAAAACAGGTGAAAAAGATATTGGATGGACCAAAAATAGACACCAACAAGTTAATTTGCATCATTTGCAGCAAGGTAAAGATATTCATATATGAGACATATATTTATATATATATATATATATAAAATAATGATATATTTTCTTATATTGTATATTTTTAATAACTCTTATAATTTTCTTTATATTTGGCAGCAATATGTGAAATTGAAGAGGCATATGAGGGACGTGCATAAAATGACGGGAAGGGACCTCGAGATAAAATACAGCGAGGCGAGAACGTCGCAACACGCCTCTGTCGCCGCCGGCCTCCGTCTGAGCAATTGTAACATTTGCGGCAAGGGCGTGCGGCACATGAAGTGCCACCTGCAGAACATGCACGGACTAGAGCCGGGCAGCGACGCGTACCGATCGGCGCTGGGCACGAACGCCGAGCGTCTCCGCGCCCCGTCCGCGGCCCGGCGGCAAGCGAACCGGGCGAGGAGAGAGGGCCTGGCCAAGATTCCGCTGTCGGTGCAGGCGTGGATCGGTCACGAATCGCGGGGAGGACTGACCGTGGACGAGCGAGGCATGCTGCGCAACATGCGACTGGTGATCGAGATCCTGGCGCGGCATTCGCTGACCGTCATGGACCTGATCGAGCACCGGACGGTCAAACGATCTTACGAGCTGTTGTACGCCGCGCTGGAGCGGGAGCGGCGCTACAAGCACATGAGCATCAACGTCATCCTGGGACATCTCAAGCGTTTCCTCGAATGGGCGTGTGCCGAGGTCAACCATCCCCTGTGCGAGCTGACCAAGCGCGAACACGCCTTCTATTCCAGATTGTGCCGCAAGAGGGGCGACCTGGAGAACATGAATAGAAAGGTGGCCGAGTACGTGCCCACGATCGGCGAGATGGGACCCCTGATCCGCTGTGCGAAGCATCGGGATGTCGTGAACGGCCTGATCGAACGACCGCGAGCGACCCTGGCCGAATGCAGTATCGACCTGATCCACGCCGCGCTCGCCTGGCCCCTGATCATCAGAGCGGGAGCGAGAACGGGCGTCGTGCGAAACCTGCTCGTCAGCGAAGTGCTGGAGGCGATCGACACGTCCGACGGCGTCATCGTCAAAGTCAAGCAGCACAAGACATCGTCGCTGTACGGTCCCTACCAGATTGGACTAACCGCCACCGAGCACGGCATGCTGGTCAGCTTTATTCGGCACAGGGCATGGAAGTCGGACTACGTTTTCTCGACGAACCGCGGCACGCCCTTTTCCCTGGCCAACATTCAGCGTTTCATGCGGAAATTCTTCGAGCGGTACGACCTGCCCGACTTGCGTATAGCGAGCGTGAGAAAGTTTCTGACCACGCAGGTTCACAGCGCGGGCGACGATCGGATTCAGGAGGCGACCGCGTCGCTGCTCAAGCACAGCGTAAAGACCGCCAAACGCGACTACAAGGCCATGCAGCGCGATCGGCACGCTCTCGACACGGCCAATCACCTGTCGCGAATGTTGCGGGACCAGCTGAAAGAACGGGATGAAAACGACAACAATATCGAGACCGCCGAAGAGGAACCTATCAACAATGAAAATATCGTTGATGACGATATCATTATATCTACCGCTACCACTACGGCTGATAGAAATGAAGATATTGCCGACAATTTAAATGTTAATAATAGTGTTATACCTGGCACTAGTATTATCCATGATAATAATAATAATAATAATACTAGTATTATCCATGATAATAATAACAATAATAATAATAATACTATGGATGAGGATATTCCTATAATATATAAAAAACGTGATAGTAAATTTAAACCTCAACATCTTCTACTCATTAAAAAGGTATTTCAAGGTAACATCAACAAGAGAAGAGTACCAACTCTAAATATAATAGAACAAAGGAGACAGGAACTAGAGGATATTTACAATCATGATGGTTATAATTCCGAAACATTGACTAAAAAAATTTATGAGTCTATAAGGTCACAAATACGACTACGCCATTGACTAAATCTATAAGGTCACAAATACGACTACATTACCAATAATATTATATTTTGTTTAAAATAAAAAAATTGTGTTTTATACTCTTGTTTTTTATTTACATATACAATATATATATATATATTAACTTGATTGACATACAAGTTGATGATAATGACTTTTCACGTTTATATCTTTATTTTATATATATATATATATTATTATTATATATATATATATTATTATTATATATATACATATATATTATTATTATATATATACATATATATTATCATTATAGAATAATGGTATAGATGGATTATATTAGTTCACTCCCTCCCTCCCTCTCTCAATCTTTTCCAACTATCTATAATTATACCCAACTGCTCTCCATCTTTAACATTGAATTCATTCGTTATCCAGTCTAACATCTTAGATCTTTGTCTACCTCTTGCTCTTTTTCCTGCCATTTCAGTTTCCATGATATTTTTTTCTATCCCTCCCTCTCTTCCAAGTTCATATCCAATAAAATTCCATTGCGTTAACCTGATCTTATCTATTAACCTGGTCTTATCTAGTAGCTGTCTTTTTATTTCCATCGAGTCCAAAATGTCTTCATCCGGCATCTTTGTTTTATTTATCATTTTTTTATAAAACCATATTTCTATTGCTTCAAGCCTTTTTTCCATATGTTTAGTTATCGTCCACGACTCGCATCCATACAACAATACTGGCCATATATAATGGTTCAATAAAAATATTTTATTTTCCAGGTTTAGATTATTTGTATAAAATATCTCTCTCATGTCCATAAATGCTTTTTTGGCTAAATTGATCCTGTATTTGATATCCGTATCTGATCTACCATCCGATGTTATCCAACTGCCTAAATATTTGAAATGATCCACTTGTTTAATTAGTACTCCGTTTACTGTGACACAACATTCCGGTATATGTACTTTCTTGCTAGTCGCCATCACATGGCATTTCTGGTATTTTATCTTTGATCCCACTCGCTCACTTTCCTTCGTTACAATATCCAATATTCTCTGAAGTTTTTCTTCACTGTCTGCAATCAAAACAATGTTATCTGCATATCTAAAGTTGTTATAGTTCGTCCCCTCTAAATCGACCCCCTCGCATGCCCTTATTTTATCGAGAGCTTCTTCGCTATACATGTTGAATAAATCTGGTGATAACTCACAGTCTTTCTTTATCTCTACCCAGTCATCCAATTCTCTTTGGAAATTGATGGCAACTTTTTTATCATGGTATAGGCTACTTATTAATTTACGATCTCTTCTATCGATCTCTAGTTTCTCTTGCAATTCTTTCAGTTTATCATACTTTATACAGGTGAACGGCTTCACATAGTTCATATAACATATATACAAGTCTTTTTGTTTTTCAATGGATTTTTCTATTAACATTCTCAAACAGAAAATTGCATTTCTTGTTTCTTTTTCAAATCTATATCCAAACTGTTCATCTGTGTCCCTTTTTCTAATGATTGTTCTATTCCGAGTAAATATTACTCTTAAAACGATTTTCGTTACATAACTCATTAGAATAATGACTCTGTCAACTTTATCATTTATAGTTTCAGATCTTTTGGGTAGGACCGTGAGGATAGACTCGAGTAGTTCCTCAAAAAGGACTTTCGAATCATATACATAATTAACAATATCAACAAGCTCACAATCTTTTAAAGATTGAATTGTTTCAAGAGAAACATAATCATATAGTATTTCATTTTCCATCTCTATCTTTTTTATTGCATGTTTAATCTCTTTACTCGTTATTGGCCCCTCGATCATATATCTCCTCCATGTTGGTCTTTTTATTGTATTCGCTTCTGAATAAAGACTTGTATTATATTCTGTCCACCTTTTCTTAACTTGGTTTAGCTCTATCAACATTTTGTTGTGATCATCTCTTATCTTCTCACGCTGTTCCAGATATTTTTCTCTTCTTGTTCTATACATCTTTTGAATCTTATCGTTATATACCAATTGAATATATATATATATATATATCTCAGTATTTAGGAATTTTATATCTTTACCTCTTGGTAATTATACAGTTATTCAATAACCGATATATACTGATCGACAGATAATGAAAAAGGTTCACCCCCTCATTGCTATAGAACTTGTCTTTGATTTGCTTGTCATATAATATATATATATCTATATCTATATCTATTATAGTTATATGGAAATATAATAATATTTATATTAATCATACAAATGATTAGTTTCTATATTTACAATATCAGTGAATTCATCCCCAACCTACATTACAAATATATTTCTTAAATCTTTATTATGTTCATGTAATTTATATTACAAGCATATTTATTAAATCTTTATTATATTCATTTCATTTACATTACAAATATATGTTTTTAAATCTTTATTATATTCGTGTCATTTATATTAAATATATGATTTTAAATCTTTTATTATATTCGTGTCATTTATATTAAATATATGTTTTTAAATATTTTAGTGTCATTTATATTAAATATATGATTTTAAATCTTTTATTATATTCGTGTCATTTATATTAAATATATGTTTTTATATCTTTATTATATTCATGTCAATTATATTAAAAATACGTTTCTCAAATCTTTATAATATCTATTTACTTTTCATAATATGAACCCTTAGGACCATAGAGTCATATATATTCATATATTGGATATTCCAGTCATATACTGGATATTCCATTAATATTATATTATCTATTTTTATTTCTTATTATTTTTCATCTGGTATTGGTTATTGTAGAGGTCTGCAATCTGAAAAAAAGAGAAATATTAAAATTGAAAGAATAATATTTATGGTTATATTGCAATAATAATTTATATATATATATATATATATATATATATATATATATATATATATATATATATTATATTTTTGGCTATGTTTTCATTTTTCTTTACCTGTACTGCATTTGTGATTTCTTTAGGATTTTTATCATCACGAATTCTTACAAATCTTGGAAATCTCAAAGAAATGCCCTTTTCTGGATCAACCTATAAGTATAAAATTAAATATCACCATTAGAAATAATATTTGTTTTTTTTCTAAAATATAACAATATCTCTATTAAATAATTTTAATATTCGTTAAAACATACCAGTCCTACTGCAGCTTTGTATATAGGTGAAAGGGAAAGATCTGCACACTTAATCTCCCAAACTTTCACAGGCTTAAACCAGTGATCAGGACCAGTACCATTTTCATAACTAGAATATAATGAAGAATATATTCATATCAATTTTTTAAAAGAAATATATACTTGTTCAATTCATACCACAGTAAAAATTATTCATTAAAAAATATAAATGATACGGTCTATATAATAACCTAAATACAAACCTATAATTAGTCATTGGTTTTTCTACAATGTATTGTTGGAAAAGGGTAGAACATTCTTGTAAATTTTGTTCTGTAAAACCCGTACCAATCTGAAATGTAAAATTGATATTTCAAATATGAATTTCATACTCATTTGTATATCAATATTGAGGATATTAAGAAAAAACAACATACCTTGCACAAAGACTGGAATTTGTCTTTAGTTTCATCATAGCAAGCTACAAGAAACTTTCCATATTGCCCAGTGCGCTTGCCTTGGCCTAAATAGCCTCCAATGACCACAACATCAATTGTATCCCCCATCTGGAATTATTACCAGTTAATTTGTATATATATATATATATATATATATATATATATATATATATATATATATATATATATATATACATGATTAAATGACAATCGATGTAATATACAAGAACTAACAAGTTTATATATATATATGAAAAAAAAACATGAGACATACTCTATTAAGGTAGTCCTTCTTCAATTTTAACCATTTGTGTGATCGTTTTCCTATATCGTAAATAGCATTCACATCCAGAGATTTGATCATGAGACCCTCACATTTTTCTGAAAATTCACATTTATATATTAGCAATAGTGATTTTGATAATATGTTGATTTATAATATCATGTTTTCCCATGCGAATGGAATAAAGTAGATTCACCTTTAAGGGATTCCTCCATAAATTCTTCAATATCTTCTGTATTAGTGGAGTCCATATTCTTTGCAAAGATAAATCTCCCTTCTTTCTCTTTAAAATTATTTCGTAATAGAGTACGACGTATCTCGAATGACTTCTTGACCAGTGATTCGCCATTCAGATAAAGCAAATCAAAGGGAAATATACATATGTGTACTTTGAGATCCTTTTC
>NC_061856.1:76784-102196 GCF_019202785.1 Penaeus chinensis | reverse complement strand
AGAAGAAGAATAAGGAGATCTCTAGTGATACAATTACATATATATTAGATTTTTTGTGGAATAAATGTTGTTTTAATAAGTTATATAGCGATAGACATTTGAAAAAGAAAAAAACACTCCTCAGATTAATACAAAAATGTAAGTTATCATTATCCTTGGATATTTTGATTAAACATGATTTATCATTTTTTAGTTTACCGATTGCAGCCGGTATTGTAGTTTATGAATATCTTACACAAAATAATACAAATTTACAATTAGTAAAGGATGCGGCAAGACTATTAATATCCAAAGAAAAATATCTTCAATATTCCAAGGCGACAGATAATCCTATTTTGATTGATGCAAAAAATAAAAATATGAGTCTTAGTTTTACTAACAAGAAAAATGAAACAAACTGTGCATTGTTATTATGTAAATCCATGTCTATAGATTATTGTCCTGAAAAGGATACGAAAAGTAAAATATTTAATCTCAAACGACTCTTCAGTATCATTGACATTGACAATAACAAATTTAGGAATTGTCTAGGTACCGTATATGATAATATAGATGTAAGCGATTTACTTCCTAATATTACGCATGGAAGTAAATCGCTAGACTGGTATTCAAAACTTGATAAAAATATGGATGCTAAAATGATTATTCCCGACAAGAATGACGAACATGTCTATATGAACGGAATCATTAAGAATGACAATATATCTACTAATATAAATCGAAATACAATTCAAGAACATATATATGACGATATTGATGAACATGTTTATATTGATATGAATAGGAAGATAAATAATAATAATTATATGTTACTATCAGCCAATGAACAGAAGGTATCTGAAAAAAAGGATTATTATAAAACAAAGGATACCGAACAATACAAGGACCCGAGACAAATAGCCCCTAACACGACTTACGATGTACCCAAAAGTATTTATCGTATACCAAACCCTATATATTATCATTCTAACACTTTACCCAGAAAAAGTAAAATTTGCCAGATGGAATCGATAACATGTACACCTTCAATAACATCACATGGTTCTCACTATGATATACCTAAAATACCAACAAGTATCTATGACTGTAAAAGATTTATGATTCAATGTCCCATGTGTCAAAAATATAACATACCATCGTGTATTATCAAATGTAATGAATGTCAGATAAAATTAGAAAATTCTCATTAAATACCAACGATATATAATCATTAAATACCAACAATATATATATATATATATATATATATATATATATATATATAAAAATGAAATATAAATTGTATACTATCCATGGGCATATAATAAATATAATGAGTATATTATAGAGTATTTATATTCATATCTTATTCATCATCTAAAACATAATCCAAATCCATATATAATTTAATATATTCATATACATATAAAAATATATCAAAGGACCGTTACAATTCACCTACTCTATAGATTTATTATTGAAACTAGTATTGAAACTAAACAAGTATCTATATAGAAATATAGTATTGAAACTAAATAAGTATCTATATAGAAATATAGTATTGAAACTAAATAAGTATCTATATAGAAATATAGTATTGAAACTAAATAAGTATCTATATAGAAATATAGTATTGAAACTAAATAAGTATCTATATAGAAATATAGTATAGAAACTAAATAAGTGTCTATACAGTATTGAAACTAAATAAGTGTCTATACAGTATTGAAACTAAATAAGTATCTATAAAGTATTGAAACTAAATAAGTATCTATAAAGTATTGAAACTAAATAAGTGACTATATAGAAATATAGTATTGAAACTAAATAAATATCTATATAAAAGTTAATATTTTGATTTCATTATTTGTATAAAATATAAAACATGAAACGAAACAATGATTGTATTGAAAAGGAAAAGGAGACCGAAAGATATCCAGATAATGATAATAAACCACCTGCCCAAAAATACTCCAAGCTGGAACTTGGGCTAGATTATGATCCTTCTAAGGACAATTATCATCCCATTAACGATGCCTTCTGGAAGCAGGGTGAAGAGTAAGAATCCTTTGTATAATGTTAATTATTTAATATTACCGTAAATGAACACACTTTTATTGGTTATATTTAAGAGGTTTAATTACATATTTACAATTTCAGGACACCTTATATGGCTCTAGTCAACACTATGAAATTGATTGAAAAAACAAACGGTCGTTTGAAGATTATTGAGACATTGGCAAATTTCTTCAGATCTGTTATTGTCTTGTCTCCAGATGATTTATTATGTTGTGTCTACCTATGTCTCAATAAAATAGCACCTGCCTTTGAAGGTATGTTGAAGTTTGTAATATATAAAAAAATAATAAAATATTTGATCTATTCATTGATAGAATATATATATATATATATATATATATATATATATATATATATATATCCAACAAGTATATTCTTTTTTCTTAGGCACCGAGCTGGGTATAGGAGAAAATATTCTTATGCGAGCAATTGCCCAAGCTTCAAGACATAGTATTGAGAAGATTAAACAAGATAGAAAACAGAAAGGTGATCTCGGTATTGTTGCTGAACAATGCCATTCGACTGAAAGAATCACAAATATGCCAAATTTGACAGTAAAAGATCTCTTTGACCAGCTGAAAGAAATTGCATCTCTAGCTGGCAATGATGTAGGTTATATAAATTTATATATTTTAAACTAAATATAACATCATTTATATACATACATACATATATATATATATATATATATATATATATATATATATATTATATATATAATATTGAAGCAAGATATATTCTATATCCTCATACAGGCTCACGGTAAAAAGATTGACAAGATAAAGGATATATATATTGCCTGTCGAGCTTCCGAATCCCGTTATCTTGTCCGATCTCTCAATGGAAAACTTCGCATTGGTTTGGCCGAGAAGTCGGTTCTGCAGGTGGGTTTATGGTTTAATCAAAGTCAACATTACCAAATATTGTATATTATATTATTTATAAAGTCTTAGACATTAATATTATAACCTTTTTTATAATATTAAATATTTTTTTTCAGGCCATAGCCCAAGCTAACTACCTTACACCTCCAGGTCAAAAATATCCACCGAATATTATTAATGCGGGCAAAACAATAGGTTCAAAACAGTTAAAAAAACAATTTGAAAAGTACGGTACAATACTAAGCACGATCTACAAGTAAGAATTGTGATCAATGTTTAATTATATAAAAAAAAATGTTAGCACTTTTAAAAGTGTCATTGGTTGTTATATGGTACAATATTTTAATATATAATATTTTTCAAGTTACTATATATTAAATATCCATATTTAATATATATATATATATATATATATATATATATATATATATTATATCTCATTTTCAGTGAATTCCCTTCATATGATAAGATCATACCAATCCTTTTAACCGAAGGGATTGAGGAACTCCCCAAATACTGCTCCCTTACCCCTGGAATTCCATTGAAATCGATGTTAGCTCATCCTACTACTGGAATTTCTGAAGTCTTGAAGCGTTTTGAGAATGTCAAGTTTACTTGTGAATTCAAGTATGATGGGGAGAGAGCACAGGTATATATATGTTTACTTCTAATAAATTAGAGTTTGTTTTATATAACCACCTTTTTTTAATTAAATTTATATCTATTCGTTTATATTATATATGTATATATATATATATATATTACAGATCCATTTAAAGGATGATGGTACAATCAATATATATAGTAGGAATCAAGAAAATAACACAACCAAATATCCCGATGTTATTTCCATCTTGAGAAATGTATTGGGAAAAGATGTTAAATCATGTATCATTGACGCGGAGGTTGTGGCTTGGGATAAAGAAAACCAGCAAATCTTACCCTTCCAAGTCCTAAGTACCAGAAAGAGAAAGGTAATATATACATTTAACTTTACAATTATATATACATATATAGAAATCCCATAAAATATTACAAATATAAAACTCGAATATAATCTAAAAAAAATATGTTTTTTTACTTATCAGGGTGTTAATGAAAAGGATCTCAAAGTACACATATGTATATTTCCCTTTGATTTGCTTTATCTGAATGGCGAATCACTGGTCAAGAAGTCATTCGAGATACGTCGTACTCTATTACGAAATAATTTTAAAGAGAAAGAAGGGAGATTTATCTTTGCAAAGAATATGGACTCCACTAATACAGAAGATATTGAAGAATTTATGGAGGAATCCCTTAAAGGTGAATCTACTTTATTCCATTCGCATGGGAAAACATGATATTATAAATCAACATATTATCAAAATCACTATTGCTAATATATAAATGTGAATTTTCAGAAAAATGTGAGGGTCTCATGATCAAATCTCTGGATGTGAATGCTATTTACGATATAGGAAAACGATCACACAAATGGTTAAAATTGAAGAAGGACTACCTTAATAGAGTATGTCTCATGTTTTTTTTTCATATATATATATAAACTTGTTAGTTCTTGTATATTACATCGATTGTCATTTAATCATGTATATATATATATATATATATATATATATATATATATATATATATATATATATATAAATTAACTGGTAACAATTCCAGATGGGGGATACAATTGATGTTGTGGTCATTGGAGGCTATTTAGGCCAAGGCAAGCGCACTGGGCAATATGGAAAGTTTCTTGTAGCTTGCTATGATGAAACTAAAGACAAATTCCAGTCTTTGTGCAAGGTATGTTGTTTTTTCTTAATATCCTCAATATTGATATACAAATGAGTATGAAATTCATATTTGAAATATCAATTTTACATTTCAGATTGGTACGGGTTTTACAGAACAAAATTTACAAGAATGTTCTACCCTTTTCCAACAATACATTGTAGAAAAACCAATGACTAATTATAGGTTTGTATTTAGGTTATTATATAGACCGTATCATTTATATTTTTTAATGAATAATTTTTACTGTGGTATGAATTGAACAAGTATATATTTCTTTTAAAAAATTGATATGAATATATTCTTCATTATATTCTAGTTATGAAAATGGTACTGGTCCTGATCACTGGTTTAAGCCTGTGAAAGTTTGGGAGATTAAGTGTGCAGATCTTTCCCTTTCACCTATATACAAAGCTGCAGTAGGACTGGTATGTTTTAACGAATATTAAAATTATTTAATAGAGATATTGTTATATTTTAGAAAAAAAACAAATATTATTTCTAATGGTGATATTTAATTTTATACTTATAGGTTGATCCAGAAAAGGGCATTTCTTTGAGATTTCCAAGATTTGTAAGAATTCGTGATGATAAAAATCCTAAAGAAATCACAAATGCAGTACAGGTAAAGAAAAATGAAAACATAGCCAAAAATATAATATATATATATATATATATATATATATATAAATTATTATTGCAATATAACCATAAATATTATTCTTTCAATTTTAATATTTCTCTTTTTTTCAGATTGCAGACCTCTACAATAACCAATACCAGATGAAAAATAATAAGAAATAAAAATAGATAATATAATATTAATGGAATATCCAGTATATGACTGGAATATCCAATATATGAATATATATGACTCTATGGTCCTAAGGGTTCATATTATGAAAAGTAAATAGATATTATAAAGATTTGAGAAACGTATTTTTAATATAATTGACATGAATATAATAAAGATATAAAAACATATATTTAATATAAATGACACGAATATAATAAAATATTTAAAATCATATATTTAATATAAATGACACTAAAATATTTAAAAACATATATTTAATATAAATGACACGAATATAATAAAAGATTTAAAATCATATATTTAATATAAATGACACGAATATAATAAAGATTTAAAAACATATATTTGTAATGTAAATGAAATGAATATAATAAAGATTTAATAAATATGCTTGTAATATAAATTACATGAACATAATAAAGATTTAAGAAATATATTTGTAATGTAGGTTGGGGATGAATTCACTGATATTGTAAATATAGAAACTAATCATTTGTATGATTAATATAAATATTATTATATTTCCATATAACTATAATAGATATAGATATAGATATATATATATTATATGACAAGCAAATCAAAGACAAGTTCTATAGCAATGAGGGGGTGAACCTTTTTCATTATCTGTCGATCAGTATATATCGGTTATTGAATAACTGTATAATTACCAAGAGGTAAAGATATAAAATTCCTAAATACTGAGATATATATATATATATATATATTCAATTGGTATATAACGATAAGATTCAAAAGATGTATAGAACAAGAAGAGAAAAATATCTGGAACAGCGTGAGAAGATAAGAGATGATCACAACAAAATGTTGATAGAGCTAAACCAAGTTAAGAAAAGGTGGACAGAATATAATACAAGTCTTTATTCAGAAGCGAATACAATAAAAAGACCAACATGGAGGAGATATATGATCGAGGGGCCAATAACGAGTAAAGAGATTAAACATGCAATAAAAAAGATAGAGATGGAAAATGAAATACTATATGATTATGTTTCTCTTGAAACAATTCAATCTTTAAAAGATTGTGAGCTTGTTGATATTGTTAATTATGTATATGATTCGAAAGTCCTTTTTGAGGAACTACTCGAGTCTATCCTCACGGTCCTACCCAAAAGATCTGAAACTATAAATGATAAAGTTGACAGAGTCATTATTCTAATGAGTTATGTAACGAAAATCGTTTTAAGAGTAATATTTACTCGGAATAGAACAATCATTAGAAAAAGGGACACAGATGAACAGTTTGGATATAGATTTGAAAAAGAAACAAGAAATGCAATTTTCTGTTTGAGAATGTTAATAGAAAAATCCATTGAAAAACAAAAAGACTTGTATATATGTTATATGAACTATGTGAAGCCGTTCACCTGTATAAAGTATGATAAACTGAAAGAATTGCAAGAGAAACTAGAGATCGATAGAAGAGATCGTAAATTAATAAGTAGCCTATACCATGATAAAAAAGTTGCCATCAATTTCCAAAGAGAATTGGATGACTGGGTAGAGATAAAGAAAGACTGTGAGTTATCACCAGATTTATTCAACATGTATAGCGAAGAAGCTCTCGATAAAATAAGGGCATGCGAGGGGGTCGATTTAGAGGGGACGAACTATAACAACTTTAGATATGCAGATAACATTGTTTTGATTGCAGACAGTGAAGAAAAACTTCAGAGAATATTGGATATTGTAACGAAGGAAAGTGAGCGAGTGGGATCAAAGATAAAATACCAGAAATGCCATGTGATGGCGACTAGCAAGAAAGTACATATACCGGAATGTTGTGTCACAGTAAACGGAGTACTAATTAAACAAGTGGATCATTTCAAATATTTAGGCAGTTGGATAACATCGGATGGTAGATCAGATACGGATATCAAATACAGGATCAATTTAGCCAAAAAAGCATTTATGGACATGAGAGAGATATTTTATACAAATAATCTAAACCTGGAAAATAAAATATTTTTATTGAACCATTATATATGGCCAGTATTGTTGTATGGATGCGAGTCGTGGACGATAACTAAACATATGGAAAAAAGGCTTGAAGCAATAGAAATATGGTTTTATAAAAAAATGATAAATAAAACAAAGATGCCGGATGAAGACATTTTGGACTCGATGGAAATAAAAAGACAGCTACTAGATAAGACCAGGTTAATAGATAAGATCAGGTTAACGCAATGGAATTTTATTGGATATGAACTTGGAAGAGAGGGAGGGATAGAAAAAAATATCATGGAAACTGAAATGGCAGGAAAAAGAGCAAGAGGTAGACAAAGATCTAAGATGTTAGACTGGATAACGAATGAATTCAATGTTAAAGATGGAGAGCAGTTGGGTATAATTATAGATAGTTGGAAAAGATTGAGAGAGGGAGGGAGGGAGTGAACTAATATAATCCATCTATACCATTATTCTATAATGATAATATATATGTATATATATAATAATAATATATATGTATATATATAATAATAATATATATGTATATAATAATAATATATATATATAAAATAAAGATATAAATGTGAAAAGTCATTATCATCAACTTGTATGTCAATCAAGTTAATATATATATATATATATATATTGTATATGTAAATAAAAAACAAGAGTATAAAACACAATTTTTTTATTTTAAACAAAATATAATATTATTGGTAATGTAGTCGTATTTGTGACCTTATAGATTTAGTCAATGGCGTAGTCGTATTTGTGACCTTATAGACTCATAAATTTTTTTAGTCAATGTTTCGGAATTATAACCATCATGATTGTAAATATCCTCTAGTTCCTGTCTCCTTTGTTCTATTATATTTAGAGTTGGTACTCTTCTCTTGTTGATGTTACCTTGAAATACCTTTTTAATGAGTAGAAGATGTTGAGGTTTAAATTTACTATCACGTTTTTTATATATTATAGGAATATCCTCATCCATAGTATTATTATTATTATTGTTATTATTATCATGGATAATACTAGTATTATTATTATTATTATTATCATGGATAATACTAGTGCCAGGTATAACACTATTATTAACATTTAAATTGTCGGCAATATCTTCATTTCTATCAGCCGTAGTGGTAGCGGTAGATATAATGATATCGTCATCAACGATATTTTCATTGTTGATAGGTTCCTCTTCGGCGGTCTCGATATTGTTGTCGTTTTCATCCCGTTCTTTCAGCTGGTCCCGCAACATTCGCGACAGGTGATTGGCCGTGTCGAGAGCGTGCCGATCGCGCTGCATGGCCTTGTAGTCGCGTTTGGCGGTCTTCACGCTGTGCTTGAGCAGCGACGCGGTCGCCTCCTGAATCCGATCGTCGCCCGCGCTGTGAACCTGCGTGGTCAGAAACTTTCTCACGCTCGCTATACGCAAGTCGGGCAGGTCGTACCGCTCGAAGAATTTCCGCATGAAACGCTGAATGTTGGCCAGGGAAAAGGGCGTGCCGCGGTTCGTCGAGAAAACGTAGTCCGACTTCCATGCCCTGTGCCGAATAAAGCTGACCAGCATGCCGTGCTCGGTGGCGGTTAGTCCAATCTGGTAGGGACCGTACAGCGACGATGTCTTGTGCTGCTTGACTTTGACGATGACGCCGTCGGACGTGTCGATCGCCTCCAGCACTTCGCTGACGAGCAGGTTTCGCACGACGCCCGTTCTTGCTCCCGCTCTGATGATCAGGGGCCAGGCGAGCGCGGCGTGGATCAGGTCGATACTGCATTCGGCCAGGGTCGCTCGCGGTCGTTCGATCAGGCCGTTCACGACATCCCGATGCTTCGCACAGCGGATCAGGGGTCCCATCTCGCCGATCGTGGGCACGTACTCGGCCACCTTTCTATTCATGTTCTCCAGGTCGCCCCTCTTGCGGCACAATCTGGAATAGAAGGCATGTTCGCGCTTGGTCAGCTCGCACAGGGGATGGTTGACCTCGGCACACGCCCATTCGAGGAAACGCTTGAGATGTCCCAGGATGACGTTGATGCTCATGTGCTTGTAGCGCCGCTCCCGCTCCAGCGCGGCGTACAACAGCTCGTAAGATCGTTTGACCGTCCGGTGCTCGATCAGGTCCATGACGGTCAGCGAATGCCGCGCCAGGATCTCGATCACCAGTCGCATGTTGCGCAGCATGCCTCGCTCGTCCACGGTCAGTCCTCCCCGCGATTCGTGACCGATCCACGCCTGCACCGACAGCGGAATCTTGGCCAGACCCTCTCTCCTCGCCCGGTTCGCTTGCCGCCGGGCCGCGGACGGGGCGCGGAGACGCTCGGCGTTCGTGCCCAGCGCCGATCGGTACGCGTCGCTGCCCGGCTCTAGTCCGTGCATGTTCTGCAGGTGGCACTTCATGTGCCGCACGCCCTTGCCGCAAATGTTACAATTGCTCAGACGGAGGCCGGCGGCGACAGAGGCGTGTTGCGACGTTCTCGCCTCGCTGTATTTTATCTCGAGGTCCCTTCCCGTCATTTTATGCACGTCCCTCATATGCCTCTTCAATTTCACATATTGCTGCCAAATATAAAGAAAATTATAAGAGTTATTAAAAATATACAATATAAGAAAATATATCATTATTTTTTATATATATATATATATATATATATAAATATATGTCTCATATACGAATGTCTTTACCTTGCTGCAAATGATGCAAATTAACTTGTTGGTGTCTATTTTTGGTCCATCCAATATCTTTTTCACCTGTTTTTCTTTGGCACTCGGTGTTAATCTGCCGGACGGTTTCTTTGAAACATATACAATATCCTGAAATATTATAATAGTTAAAATATTATCAATAAAAATAACAATAAGATTGATATATAGCTTTAAAAATATCATATTTAGATTATTAATAAACTATTAAAAACTAACCTCTTGTTCATTGTCTTCATTTGTATCATCATCATCAATAACATTAGATGATATAACAGTGGGATCAGCAGAGGTAGCAGTAGAGTTGGTAGCAGAGACAGCAGTAGGATGAATAATACTAGCAGTAGAATCGGTTGGAGCAGCAACAAAAATAGAAGTGGAATCGGTTGGAGCAGTAGAGGTAGTAACAATAGGGGTAACCTGTAAATAAAATAAAAATATGATAATACCAACACTATATAATTAGAAGAATATGCCAATATTATAAGAATATACCAATATTATAAGAATATACCAATATTATAAGAATATACCAATATTATAAGAATATACCAATATTATAAGAATATACCAATATTAGAAGAATATACCAATATTAGAAGAATATACCAATATTAGAAGAATATACCAATATTAGAAGAATATACCAATATTAGAAGAATATACCAATATTAGAAGAATATACCAATATTAGAAGAATATATCAATATTATAAGAATATACCAATATTAGAAGAATATACCAATATTATAAGAATATACCAATATTATAAGAATATACCAATATTATAAGAATATACCAATATTAGAAGAATATACCAATATTATAGTAATGTGACTATATCAATATTACATCATAATATAATAATATTAACACAATGAATAATTTTCATTAGCCATGGGCAAAGCATATTTCTAAATCATAAAAATAATATTATCAAATTAAATAATTAATATGGCTGACTTCGTCAAATTATATACAACTAATTAAAATATCTTTAGGAATATGAATATAAGAATACAGAATTAAATGAATAATATGGCCGGCATCGTCAAATTATAAACAATCTATTATTTGAAATATCTTTACAAATATAGAATGAAATAGTTAATACGGCTTCGTCAAATTATATACAACTAATTGAAACATCTTTAGGAATATGAATATAAGAATACAGAATTAAATGAATAATATGGCCGGCATCGTCAAATTATAAACAATCTATTATTTGAAATATCTTTAAAAATATAGAATGAAATAGTTAATACGGCTTCGTCAAATTATATACAACTAATTGAAACATCTTTAGGAATATGAATATAAGAATACAGAATTAAATGAATAATATAGCCGGCTTCGTCAAATTATAAACAATCTATTATTTGAAATATCTTTAAAAATATAGAATGAAATAGTTAATACGGCTACGTCGAATTATAAACAACCAATTTTGAAATATCAATAAGAAATTGAATATATAAATAAACAACTAATTAAAGTATCTTTAAGAATTAAATAACTAATATAGCTTCGTTAAATGTCGACCTTTATAAATAAAAGATATACTATTTCAAGAAAAGAAGAAATATAAATCACCAATCGGAATATCATTAATAAATATACAAGCAAATAAAATAACATCATATGGCTTCGTTAATTGTCGACCTTTATAAAAAAAAAATGTAAATTCTTCGCTAATCACCAATTAATATATCACTGATAATATAAACATACGAGATATGGCTTCGTTAAATGTCAACCTACTTTTATCTTTTGTTTTCTTAATTTTAAGAAATATTACTATTTATAATTCTTTCTAAACCACCAATTGAAACATTAATAAATGTATAAATTATTTTTAATAACCTCCCATGAACTTATTGGACTTGTCTATAACTTCACATAATCTTACCTTTGCAGGATCCTTCCTTGGTTTACTATTTAACGAAATAGAATCCATTAGCTCTAACGTTATCCGAAGTCGTACACTTTTGAAATCAGCAGATACATTATTCGGTCTCTGAATAACCAGCCCCTGACATTAACCCACCTGCGCGAAAACTTACCCTCCCCCCATATTGGCAAAAAAATAACGGACATTTTTAACCAAGTCTAACTATATAACGAGACTATTTTACCGACAAACAATCGTTACAGTTACCTACCGGTAATTTAACGGACACCCCAATATGCCTAATTGTATAACGAGGCAATTTTACCGACAAACAATCGTTATATAGATATTCACTACCCACCATAGACATTTTAACAAGCTTATTTGTATAACTAGACCATTTTACCGACTAATTGTTTTCGAACAAATGTACCGAGAAGCTTATCCGTGTAACAAGACTGGTATATCAACAAAATATACATATCAAGAAAAAGAGAATATAGTAATTATTCTTTTATACCGATATAGTTAATAATAAATAATATATAATATATTATATATTAGCGCATATTAATAAAAAGAGAATATAGTAATATATTACTTATAAAAGATTTATCCTCTCGCATAAGTCATTGAGATGAGCGGCATCGCCTAAAAATATATATATACACTAAGCTCGACAAAATATTTATACTACAGATATTGTCTGTGTGCTAGATCGAATAGAGTGTATCGATTAGTAGTAAATACTAGATGATACGGTGATATAAGAAGACTAAATATAATATTACGGTGATATAAGAAGACTAAATATAATATACTATAAATGGAACAACCCCAGTGGTGATATCAGTCATAATGATGCAGAATATATAAGGATGGAAAAGGAACAAGATAGACACGATACATTTAGATCTATTCAAGATATTATTCATGCAACACATCATCCAAGAGTCTTTGCCAGAGCTGGCTTTTACAAATATGATCAATCGGTGATCTGCTTCAAGTGTAACTTGAAAATAGATATTAGCGAGATCAACAAAGTGAATGATATTGTGGAATATCATACAACGAAGAATCCGGAATGTATATTTGCTCGAAATTTACCTCCACTTCCAAGATCAAAAGTAATTGAACAATTTAATACTGATCTAAGATATGAAGTGAAAAGATTGGAGACTTTTATAGATTGGCCAGATACATTGACGGAACCCAAGGATTTAGCCGCAGCTGGCTTTTTTTATAGAAGAAAAGGCAATGATTGTATTTGTTATTATTGTGGAATATGTGTGACCATTTCACCTACACAACAGCTTGGATCACAGTATCCTATAATGACTATGCATGGCCAATCCAACCCTAACTGTAAATTTGCACAAGGTGAAGCTGTTGGCAATGTTCCTATTTCTATAGGTAAGATTTTAGATAAAATCTTAAATAGTCATGATAGTGGCAAGATTTATGATGAAGTAGCTACCTCCTCGATAAACAACAGTTCTGAACCATTTCACAAAGAATATATAACACCGAAGTGTCGTGAACAAACTCTTGATAAATGGCCTCTGATAGATCCCATTATACGAATGCCAATTATACCAATAGCAAGTATAGCAGAAGCCGGCTTCTTCTATAAAGGTAACTATATATATATATATATATATATATATATATATATATATATATATATATATATCCATTCTGAATATATGAAGCAATAGATATAATATTATATATCTTTTCAGGATACCTTAATATTTCATATATCTCTATTCCAGGATACCGTGATCATGTTTATTGCTTCCACTGCAATCTCGGTATATGTAATTGGGAAAGGAATGATAACCCATGGATACTACATGCTATGTATAATCCCGATTGTCCCTATATTCGAAAATTGGGTTATGCTGCTATCGAACAGGTAAGATATATATATATATATATATATATATATACATATACATATATATATATATATATAGAAACTCAATATATATTGTTTTATAACGGATTCTTTCGATGTGATATTTTCTTTTTATTTATATAATACTTTCTCTTTTTAAGGCAAAGAGGGAAAAACGGTTGATGTACAAGAAACCTGCTCCACATAGTCCTGTAACGGAAAATGATTGGGATATTCTTATGGGTTTGGATATCACGAAAAAATTGCAGATATCAGAATACCCCACTTGTGCTATTAAAGATTGTCTCAAGGATCAAATTATGAAATATAGAAAACCATTTTGTACTATACAAGAATGTATTATGGCAATAAGACTGAAAATTACATCATATGGTAAAATGGATACGGGGTCTGTCAACAAGAAATGTAACATGGATATTATTGAAAATTATCATGCATTATATTCTATAATGTTGTTTTTAATAGATATTGAATCACTTGTTTCGAATAGGAAAGTGGATATCAGAAATATTTCTTTGGTCAACAGGAATGATTCAATTCAAATAGTCAAACAATTACCCCGTGATCCTTTAACTTTGAGGTATCAATATCAATATTCCTATAATGTGCCATATATTTCAGACTCTAATGACTTTATATTTAAAAAAGAATATCACAGCTTAATGAATGTATTAAATTGCCCATGCATAATTTCTATACTAAACATATGGTTCAAAAATAAAGATATAAACCATATCCCTTTGTTTAGATTATGGGATCGTATCATTGACTATGCAAAAGATAAAAATTATCTATTACCCAACATTAAGCATGATATAAATGAAGATAATGAAGCTCAAGATGATAAGGCTGTACTACATATATCTGAGAACCATAACCCAACATATTGTCAACAAGATAAGAGTGAAGGATCAAAAAAAATAACAACTCGGAAGAAGAGAGGTAAGATTATTGTTTTTGTAATTTATTTGATTAAAAAAATTATATATATATATTATGATATATCTATGCAATATATATATATATATAAATTTGAATTATTTTTCAGATTCACCTGATGATGATGATGCTGAAACTGTTAAAGAATCCTTGTGCAAGGTTTGTTTGAATAATAATATAGAATTATTTACCTCTCCTTGTAATCATATAACATGCTGCAAAAAGTGTATATTAATACAGTCAACATGTCTTATTTGTAACAAGAAGAATAAAAATACCTATATACCTTCTATGACCACTATATATTCAAAATATAAATTGTAAAACTATATATATATATATATATATATATGAATATAGAAATATTCTTTAAATGTTATAGGTAAATAAATGTATTTTTGTACAAATACATATATGATTATGTATATGGGAATATAAGTTTATTTTTTGTAGAAATATATTTTTGTACAAATACATATATGATTATGTATATGGGAATATAAGTTTATTTTTGTAGAAATAGTTATTTATATATCATATAATATAGAATATCCATTCATATGAGCAGTTGGGTTATATATATTGTATATTAAGATAATGTATATTGTATTAAGAAAATGTCTATTAACAATATGGATAATATTGATATGAAGAGTGAATTCAATCGAAGAAAGACTTTTGAATACAATTGCTCATATGCCATTCATCCAAAAATACTTGCAAAGGCTGGCTTTATAAAATGTAACTCATATATAACTTGTATTGAATGCCATATATGTATTGATCTAAATACTATCAATATATCAGATGATATTGTAAAAATACATAAAATAAAAAATCCAGATTGTTTACTTGCACAAAATATGCCTCCTCTTCCAAGATCAAAGACATTTGAAAATAATTTCGATTCAATTACTGGATTGCCGACCGATTTAAGATATGAAATAAAAAGATTAGAATCTTTCATTGATTGGCCAAATAAAAGAATACAATCCAAAGATTTATCCGCTGCTGGGTTCTTCTATTCAAGAAACACAAATTGTTGTATTTGTTTTCATTGTCAGGAACATATACAATTTTCTGATGATACATCTGTGACTATAAGGGATATACACTTGAAGAAAAATCCCGATTGTAGGTTTGCACAGGGTAAACCAGTTGGCAATATACCCATATATATGAGTGATATTATAAACAAAATTGATATTATAAACAAAATTAAGAAGAATAACCAAGAAAATGGATCGGAGACCGAGGTACCAAAGATGAGAAATCAAGCCATGGATTCTTATAGATATGTTGGTCCATTATACGATGACTATATAACAAGAAATAAACGATTGCAAAGTTTTTCAAATTGGCCTCTTCGCAATTATCAGAGCCCAGAATTACTAGTAGAAGCTGGATTCTATCATATTGGAATTAGTGATCATGTTCAATGCTTCCATTGTGGCGTTGGTCTTCGCAACTGGGAATGGGACGATGATCCTTGGGAGCTACATGCTAAATGGAATCCTGATTGTATTTATGTAAAACTTATCAATAAAGTCAGAGTAGAAGAGTCTTATATACCATTAAAAGGTACCTTAAATATTAGTCAAGATCAACATGATCGATTGGAGATAACGAAACAGGATTGGAATAATCTTTTGGGTTTGGATTATACTAGAAACCTAATAATACAAGGGTTCCCTGTCATTGCCGTCAGAGATGCGCTCCGTGATCAAATTTTACAAACCGGCATACCGTTTTCCAGTGAAGTCGAATGTGTTTCAGCCGTACGGACAAAAATCGAATCGTATAAAAATATAGATAGAAATGATAACGATGATATTGCTAATTTGAAACCAGAATGTCTTGTAAATTATCAAACAGTATATGCTGTCATGAGATTTACACAGATGATTACAAAAAAGAAATATGAATCTTCTTATCCTATCGACAATACTGAAGATCCTATTTATTTATTTAAACAGTCAACATTTATCTCTAATATAGATCCTAATATTCCTGAATATGGTCACGAAATTTTCTTTAAGCTTCCCTATCCCGATCATAGGTACAACTATCATTTGGAGAGTGAGTATCGTAAGATACTAAGCGAGCTCAACACTTATGAGATTGCTTCTCGAATAATTCCGTTTCTAAATGAACAACAAAGCGCATCCGCATCCTTAACTTTAATATGGGACTATTTGATAAAACAGAATAAGAGAACGACTGAAAATATATCAAATGCTAATGCAAATACAGACACATTAAATGATTTAGGGGAAAATGTCTTAGATGAACTAGTAGGTAATGGAATTACAATTATACCTTTTGCGTCCTATATGAATGAAAATGATTTAATATTTCAAAGTCAAATGTATATATTAAATATTGATAGGATTCTTACTCATCAAAATTATAACATTGTAAGAAGACCTGAAATACAATCCGAGTATCCTCAACGAGATGAAAATATCGAGATGAAAAACTTGTCACGGATAGAACAAGAAGGTAATGTATTATTCATTAGTTGAATATTATATATATATATATATATAATATTCATTATATATCAATATTAATCTTTTAATATACTAACGACTCTGGTTATATCAAAGTCAAATATGCCTTGATGATCAATATTAATATTGTTCCTTTTATTTCTTTCAGATAAACATGATCATACAGATGAGAAGCGACTATGTAAAGTGTGCATGACTGATGAAGTGGACGTGGTGATTCTCCCCTGCGATCACATGGTCTGCTGTGCTAAATGCTTATTAACCCAGTCAAAGTGCCCTATCTGTAGAGGGACAATTGAAAAAGTTGTTAAACCAATTTTACTTTAATGTTACTATATATCAACCAATTGTTTATTTATGAAACTAAACCATATATTATTTAATGGTTTTCTAAATAAAAGATATCCATATTGTGAAAATGAAATAAATATTTACTTAAATCATATTTGTATTATGAACCTGGGCCAAAATATAGGGATATTGAAATATCAATACGAATATATAATAATAAGGTTTTAATGAAAAGTTACTTTTACAATAATTTAATATTGAAACATACAAACAATCACATATATAGGGGGTAAAATATATTATTTTCTAATTTGGTATATTTCTTATATATCAACATATAGTCATTTTAGTAATACCGATACATCTCGACAGTTTGTCATTATAGTAATTGCACCATATTTTGACATAGTTCAATGTTCTCTTGACATAGTCGAATTGCTTTTGTCAGATAATTATTATATTTTTTCACTCGTTCATCCATGTGACCAACTCGTATTTTCAACTTTTCTATTTGAATATTCTGATTTTTATTCATTTGTTTTAACTCATTTATATCCTCAACAATAGTTTGATTCAGAGTTTCCTCTTTAAATGACTCTTGGGGTGATGACATTGTTCTTTCATTTTGAAGATCTTGTTCTTTAAAATGTTTGCGCTTTTGGGGGATCTTTTGAGATTGCTGAGTTTTGATAATTGACGCACGGTCAGGTGCTGGTTGTAATCTTAGCGAACCGTTGACTAAGGAATCCTCATTACTCCTCTGATTAAGGAATGAGGGTGATACTATTGCCCCGTTTATAGTCGATACAGAGGCATGAGAATCAGATACTTGTTGCATGTGCATCGAGTCGTTGACATCGGGTTCTGTATTATCTATTTGAATAGGAATAGGGTTTGATACTGTTGCCCCGTTTGTAGTCGATACAGAGGCATGAGAATCAGATACTTGTTGCATGTGCATCGAGTGGTTGACATCGGGTTCTGTATTATCTATTTGAATAGGAATAGGGTTTGATACTGTTGCCCCGTTTGTAGTCGATACAGAGGCATGAGAATCAGATACTTGTTGCATGTGCATCGAGTCGTTGACATCGGGTTCTGTATTATCTATTTGAATAGGAATAGGGTTTGATACTGTTGCCCCGTTTGTAGTCGATACAGAGGCATGAGAATCAGATACTTGTTGCATGTGCATCGAGTCGTTGACATCGGGTTCTGTATTATCTATTTGAATAGGAATAGGGTTTGATACTGTTGCCCCGTTTGTAGTCGATACAGAGGCATGAGAATCAGATACTTGTTGCATGTGCATCGAGTCGTTGACATCGGGTTCTGTATTATCTATTTGAATAGGAATAGGGTTTGATACTGTTGCCATGTTTATAGACTGTAAAGATATAAGAACTAATGTTCTAATTTTATTAGACATATATTAACTTTAACCCCCCTCCAGCACTAGTATTAAAATATCACATCCTGTTTATCAAGACATAAAATGTTTACAAAAGTAAAGATATTAATATCAATATATATTTATATATAATAGGTTTAATGAATATATATTAGGTTTAATGAAAAGTGTTTATATATAATCTCCCTTCATCTGGTTAATATATTCTCTTCAGATATCTCCTTATCATAATATGGTATATTTATATATATATATATATATATATATATATATATATATATATAGAGAGAGAGAGAGAGAGAGAGAGAGAGAGAGAGAGAGAGGATAAAGGTAAAATAATTATATATAACAATTCTAATGATAACAATTCTAATGGTATTATTTTTATTTTATTTTACAATATTATTAAAAGTATATCTCTATATATACCCATATCTACACTACCACCAATTTGGAAGAAAATATTTTATATAAATTGACTTTACAAGGACCACTCGAGTCAAAGGCCAAAGTAATAGAGAATTATATGATCCTGTATATCTCTCTAATTTATTAAATACTTTTCTAATTATTATATAATATTTGTATACAATTTATATTTCTTGTATCAAGAAGTGATACACTGTTATATGTCCACTAGTTATAGTAGTCAATTTGCATCTCTTTACTATAGTCGGTCGTAGTTGTTCACTTGGATCTTTTCAACTAAATTATTTTTATCCATCAATAATGGTCTCAATTTATCGTAAGTGAAATATGGGCCGCCAGGAAAATCCACCAATTTAATGGAATTAAGATGCTTGAGTGGTTGCAAGATTTTAAGCAGATATTCATGTGATGGCATGTCCCTCGAGTCTAATTGCCTCTTGTCAAACTGTATATGTATTTTGCTGATATTGGTTGCACCATCTAGAAGGTATGAAATAAAAGCCTTGCCAATATGCCAATCGCCGCTAAATGGCGATATCGCACCATCGGTTCTTTTGCCGATTGGTCGTGTCAGTTTTAGCTTCTTTAGAAATGGGAAAGTAATTCGGCTACCATTTGGCCTTTTCAATTGTCCTTCCCTCGAGATGCATGAACGCGAGATTTTGAGTACCTCGAGAACGGGACACGCATCCGCTAAGGCGGAGAAAAAGTTGTAGTTTAGGTCATGGACTTCTGTAAACTCGAGGACAGTCAAGTCTCTAAGAGGACCATCCTTCAAGAGAACGTTATTTAGACTGTGATCGCTAAGTTGAAACTCGAATATTTTCAATGTGCATATATTCGGTATATTTTGTAAGGCCTGATCAAGGAATAGTGGTCCTCCTCCCAGACTGAGATTTTTAACATTTGGACATGTATCGATCAAATCCAACAAATTATTACTGGTCAAGCGTCTCTTGGTCGCGACCAGACCCATATCTTTATTTCGGATTTCGTGCGATGTATCCAGGTAATACTTTTCCATCCAAGTGTCTAGGTATGTGAGCGCAAGTTTTTTCTTGACTTTCCCTTCATCCTCTTTTCTCAGTTTGATGATGGCAGGTATTATGGACTTATGGAAGAGAAACTTCAGTTTTGAGAGAGTCTTCAGTAGAATATACACCTTTTCCGTTTCGTCAGTGTTGCTACTATCAAACAACCAGAGGTATTCGAGGGCTTTACAATGTGACAACTGTTCAATCCCACTCGTATTGCCCTTGAGTGCCTTTCCATTGTAAAAGATTCGTAATTCTCTTAATGTCCGGCAATGATGAGCTATGGGACTGATAGCCCAGTGATAAGAGTGATCCTTCATATAATTGGGGATGAGGGTCAGCGACTGCAAACGGTGAAGTTTCGCAATCATATCGGTGAAGCGTTGCATATCCGTATGATGTACAGGTATCTCACACATGTTCAGGGTTTTCAGAGTTGAACAATGAGATATTTTCTCATATAAATTACTACACTTTTTCATCCATTCAGCAGTTTGAAATTTGGTCACGCCAGGCAACAGTAGCAGTTCTAGGACAATGGATTTTGCGTTATCCGGAATAAAACGCGCGTGCCAAGAAGATTGTAATAGATCAACATAATCATTTAACAAATGTTGAGGGATTTTAGATATATAGTTTTTTAATTTCTCAAGTTTCATTTTCATCTCATCATCAGTTTTTGAATTACTGATTGCACGTATGGCCGTAAACGTAATCTCCAAATTCTTCTGGAGAGAATCATATTGGTGAATTGGCGTCCCCTTCTTCTTCTTCGGATATCTACCCGTATAACCTACCGGCTCTGTCCCTTTTGCTAATCCCTCTATGGGATTATCAATGTCAACATATATGTTTGGCATTCTTCACTGTATTTTGTATTCCCTTGGGTCACTTATCCGTGGTGCAGCTTTGAGCCACTCATCTGTGGTGCAGCTAATGAGATCACCAATGACGTTGTAGACGTTAATATTTTCATCGATGATTCATCATCCAGTCTTGCGGATGTCACATCCGGTGCTTGTGGTTTATCAAGGACAGGATATATATATATATTTATTTTTAAAACTAACACTGGAGAGTCTATGAAATTGTCAACATTTCTATCTATATATAATTTATAAATTTAATTTATAACACATATTTATATATTGCGCATTTGTAACCCATCTAAAAAAGTTTCATATTTTTTTCCGGCTTGAAGTTAGTTATAAAAACAACAAATAATTAACTCTGATATATTTGTAAATCAACTTAAGACAAAAATACAAGACAAGAATAAACAAGACAAGAATAAAGATAATCGTATAACAAATATAATATATAAAAAACGATCTGAAGGTTAAATCAAAAGTGAATACAACTCAATCTATTTTATTCTAACCTAACCTATACACCTTATTCTTATTCTAATTGGCTTGTTCAACAGTATTTTATTATATATATATATATATATATATATATATATTTCTATGAGCAATTAAATCATAAATCCGTCGATCGAGTCATAGACGTCGGAATCCGCAGTATCCTCTTGACTAGGATCGGTGCTTGATAATGTTACCATGTTTGTAATCAATGTATTTTTTTATGAGACCCAAGTACGTTTTGCATATACATCAGGTCGTAGAGTTCATTTTTCTTCTTATCATTAGTCATGAATCCGTCGATCGAGTCGTAGACATCGGAATCCGCAGTATCCTCTTGACTAGGATCGGTGCTTGATAATGTTGCCATGTTTGTAATCAATGTAGTTTTATGAGACCCGAGTACGTTTTGCATATACATCGGGTCGTAGCGCTCATTTTTCTCCTTATCATTAGTCATGAATCCGTCGATCGAGTCGTAGACATCGGGATCCGCAGTATCCTCTTGACTAGGATCGGTGCTTGATAATGTTGCCATGTTTGTAATCAATGTAGTTTTATGAGACCCAAGTACGTTTTGCATATACATCGGGTCGTAGAGTTCATTTTTCTCCTTATCACTAGTCATGAATCCGTCGATCGAGTCGTAGACATCGGAATCCGCAGTATCCTCTTGACTAGGATCGGTGCTTGATAATGTTGCCATGTTTGCAATCAATATCATTTCATAAACAAGCAAGGCACCAATTATAACAATCTCTATAAATAAGGCCCCAACTACAGCAACCTCTACGCATGTACATCGAGTCGTTGCACATCGAGTTGTAGACATTGGGTTTTATATTATCCCCTCTCTTGACTAGGAATGGTGCTTGCAATAAGTATAACCTTATAAGAATCAAATACTTTTCATATATATATATATTGAGATATATATATAATCAAATAACCGATAAAATCCTCAAATTTTATCAGAGCAGAAATGTAGCTTTCACAACAAAGTATAAATTGGATGAAGATGTGACGAACATTCTTCTTTTAACGGATGTATATTTACTTTACCCCCCAAGCGCTAGTATAAAAACTCACAGCCGGTGTCTTGCGGTTTATCATAATATAAAATCATATACTAATGTTGCTGTTATTGTATAAGATATATATATATATATATATATTTGAATGAGAAATTTCATATTGAATGATTTATAATATCCATTCACTTAGACATTCTTGTACCAACCTAAACCTTTAAATATTCATACAATAATTCATCGTCTCTAGTTCTATCTAGCGTGTTGAGAAAACTATATAAAACTATTTCAGAATTATAATTTTTCATTGAAAATGTAAAAAAAAAGAGCTGTTCTGACATGGTATGCATCATACGACCCAAAGTTTTATTTAGACGGACTTGGAGACTGGTATCATCGCTTGCAAAAAATGTGTTGACGTTAATGGAGCACATGTTAATTCATAAACATTATAACAATAACCATCGTAATAATAACCATCGTAACAATGACTATTTGTGTTTTTATAATACCTTGAGATCTCATTTTTAGTTTTTGTAATATATTGAAAGCTACATCTAATCACAAAACTGACCGTCCGTTTTTTACCAACGACTAACGTTAGGTTAGGTTAGGTTAGGTTAGGTTAGGTTAGGTTAAGTTTGGTTAGGTTAGGTTAGGTTAGGTTAGGTTAGGTTAGGTTAGGTTAGGTTAGGTTAGGTTTAGGTTAGGTTAGGTTAGGTTAGGTTAGGTTAGGTTAGGTTGGGTTAGGTTAGGTTAGGTTAGGTTAGGTTAGGTTAGGTTAGGGTTAGGTTAGGTTAGGTTAGGTTAGGTTAGGTTAGGTTAGGTTTGGTTAGGTTAGGTTAGGTTAGGTTAGGTTAGGTTAGGTTAGGTTAGGGTTAGGTTAGGTTAGGTTAGGTTAGGTTAGGTTAGGTTAGGTTGGTGTTTCTTGTCCCGTTCACAACTGTTGTTCCTGTGTGCTTGTCTTCCCTATTCTTGATTTATAGGAGACTGGTTCTTAACACATGTGCTATCCTTGAGAACCTCTCAGAGGGGGATTGATTTTCTATTTTCTATTTCTTTCTCACTCATAAACACCGTATATCTCATCCCTTACATAGTGTTCAAAACTAAATATATATCTATCGAAGAGTTATCTGCTATAAAACCTCAAAACAACGAGAGGATTGTGTGATATATTCATAATATATCTTATAACATGGTAGCACTCATAGAACCTCGACTATCAACATACAAATAAAATATAGATAAAATACAACCATTACACAACATATATGTATATATACTACATATATACATACAGACTAGATTTAAAACCAACTACATAACCATATACATAACAACCTCTACATATGAAAATCTACATCTATTCAAAACTATACAAAAAACAAGAAAACACATGCAAAATAAAACCAAATACTAAAAAAACACCTAAACATACAACCACATCTACAAACCTATATAAACATATGAAAGTATGGATATATAAATATACGAAAGTGTAAATATCCAAAAAAGGAAAAATTCATATATATACATACACAAATATATGAACATATGAACAACCAAATATATAAATATATAGATGTACCACTAGATAGGTACACAGATCCAAAGTATAAAAAATATATAAATAAAAAGTACGCCCGGGCGGGGTGTGTGTGGCGTCCCCTCGTTCCTGGGAGGGGTGCGTGTAGCGTCCCTTCGTTCCCTTCTACTGTCAATACCTTGCTGCAACTACATAAAATACAAATATATACCAATATAAATATAAATATGGAAAAACATAAAAGGGTAAATAAATAATTATATGAAAACTCAGAGATACCTCCCTACAAAAACTATAAAAGTAAATACATCAATATACCAATATACAAACATATAAATACATAAATGCATACACACATATAAATACACCAATGCATACAACCATATAAATACATAAATGCATACACACACGTAAATACATAAATGTATACAAATATATAAATACACAAATGTATACAAATATATAAATACATAAATGCACACAACCATATAGATACATAAATGTACACTAGTAAATATATATACTAATGTATACACATATATACAAAATACATACACATACCTATACATATATACACACACACATACATACATATATATATATATATATATATATATATACATATACATACACATATACACATATATACATATACATACACATACACATACATACATATACACAAAAAATATATATATATATATATACATATACACAAAAAATATATATATAATATACATATACACATAATTACAAAAAAAAATATATATATACACATACACCAAAACATAAAAATATAAATGCAAAAGTACAT
>NC_061856.1:72253-76684 GCF_019202785.1 Penaeus chinensis | reverse complement strand
AATTTTTTTTTTGAAAATTTTTTTGAAAAATTTTAATAAAATTCCAACCTTAAATTTTTATAATGAAAAATTTAAAAATTATTAAATTAAATTAAATATTTTATGATGAGGCATTTTTAAGTTTTCTTTTAAAAAACAAATTTTTCCCTTACTTGGTTTGCTTTGGGGTTTTTATCCGTTGTTAAAAAAAACCCTTTTTTAAACCCGGGTTTTTTTTTTTTAAAGGGGTTTAGGTCGGACGTTATTTGTTTGTGTCCTCCCGTGGTTTTTTTTTAGCGAACCCCCAAAAACTTGATTATTTCAGGGTTTTTTAAAAAAGGTGGAAAATGACTTTTTTTTTTTTATTTTAACCCCCCTTTTCCCCCCTTGTCCCCCCCTTGTGTAGGGCCTTTTTTTTTCAGTGCCCCGGAAGGTGTGCCCTTTTCCCGGGGGTGGTTTGTAAAGGGAAATTTTTTTTTTGGGTTTTCCTTAACCCAAAATTTTGGTTTTTTGGGGAGCCCTAAAAGCTTTATAATGAAGAAATTTCCTTTTAAATTTTTTGGGAAGGAAACCTTCGGGGGAAAACTGCAAATAGGGTAACTTTAAAATGATTCAAAAAGGGTTGTTGCAATCCATACGGAAAAAACCGAGGGAAAAAATATTTAAAAACCCTTTTAATTGTTGGGGAAACCTTTTTTTTCCAAAAAAAACAAAATTCCCCAAAAATAAAAAACTTTATAAATTTAAAATATTTGGATAAATATTTAAAAAAAAAATTTTTAAGGTTTTTTTAAATTTTTTTGTAGGGAACAGGGGCCAATAAAATTTAAGTTTTTAGTAATTAAAATAATATGGGAAAAAAATTCCCCCCTAAAAAAAAATTTTTAAAAATTTTTAAACATTTTTTAAAATATATTTAAATTAAAATTTTAAAATTTTTTAAAATTTGAAAATTTTTATTAAATTGCCGTTTTAAAAAAAAAAAAAAAAAAAAAAAAAAAAAAAAAAAAAAAAAAAAAAAAAAAAAAAAAAAAAAAAAAAAAAAAAAAAAAAAAAAATTTTTTTTTTTTTTTTTTTTTTTTTTTTTTTTTTTTTTTTTTTTTTTTTTTTTTTTTTTTTTTAAAAGAATTAGTTTGTTTGCATATGTTTAATAATGTACCGTACAAAGATAAAGGAACATGTATGAAAATATATTAGATTCAGCCCTTGAAATATTTATATGGTGAAACATTTTATTTGATTCTTCATAAAAAATATCCCATTACAGTGGTGATGACTGTCGAGTTTCCATAACCGTTTCACATAATCAACAGCCTCTTATGTGTCCGTGGATACTGCTGAGGACGGCCACGTTATCATGTTGTAGTACATGCACCGTAGTTGATGGAGCTGAACACATCACTGAGTATAGTTCAGGTGTAGGAAATTTCAACAGATACGTGATACAGCGGTCTCGTTGTCCCCACAACTTGTCACGTGCTTTTTAGATCAGTAGCCAGTATGTAATGTGATGCTTCAGCTGATAGGTGTATAATGTGCACGATTTTCTGTTTGCTCAGCCCGTAATTTGTTGAGTTGCCACTGGGAGCTCAATGAAGAGCGTTTCCGTGTGATTTTGGGTAGGTACACATTCCGTAGTGGGAACGCTAGTAGGGGACATCCAGGAGAGTGGTCGAGAGGAGGTGTGCTTGCATCGAATTGTAATGCACCGGGAAAATTATTGCATTCTTACAGCTCTCGGGCCCAAACCATTGCGCAGCAAAAAGGCTATCCAATAATAAGGACTCAATAAACTCATTTATGTGAAGTACTCATGTGAACTATGTCAGCAACGCGTGATTTCATCTATATAGATTCTTCCCAGAGAAATCCAAAAGTTTTTAGCTATTCCTTCAAGTCACTGGAACGAGGGCACCACATCATCGAAAACCTAATTATAACAAGTTTCAAAGCATTTTATAACACTCTTAAATTAACGTTTTATTATTCTTAAAATCATATGAAAACCTTTCATATTAACTAGCAGCTTGTATAGGTATTTGAATATAATTAAATGATGACTGTCCGGATGTTAAAAGGTTTTAATGGTTGTATTAGAATAAAGTATGATTGAATAAGTTTCATTAAATTAACTTTTATAGAATTAAACGTTTATGTAGAATTAACGTATTTATGTAAATAAAACGTGTATGTAAAATAAATGTTGTTCCCAATAGTTTTTTGAGATTAGACAAATTTTTGCAAATATGTTAAAATGAAATTAATTCGCTGTTGCAGTTTACAATGCATATTTATATTGAAATTAGTTTGTTTGCAATATGTTTAATGAAATGTACCACGTACATATGATAAAGTGAACCCTGTATGAAAAATATTGAGATTACAAGGCCATTGAAATATTTTATGAATGAGTGAAACATTTTATTTAGATTCCTTCAATAATAAAACATAATCGCCATTACAGTGGTGATAGACTGTCGATGTTTCCATAACCGTTGTCACATAATCAACAGCCTCTTTAATGTAGTCCGTCTGGTATACTTCTTGAGGATCGGCCAGGCGTTAGTCATGGTTGTAGTCACATGCACCGGGAGTATGTGATGGAGCTGAACACATCAACTGAATATATGTTGCAGTGGTTGTAATCGAGGTGGACACAGTGTTCACAACAGATACTGTGATACAGCCGTGGTCATCGTTTTGTCCCACAACTTGTGTCACGTGCTTTTCTAGATCAGTAGCCCCAGTATGTAATGGTGATGCTTACAGGGTGATAGGTGGTATAAGTGTATGCACGATTTTTCTGTTTGACCTTCACTCGAATGTAATGTGTGGGAGTATGCCAGCTATGAGCTTTAAATGAGAGAGCGTTTCCGTGTGAGTTATGGTGTAAGGTACACATTCCGTAGTGGTAACACTAGCATAAGTAGGCGTAACATCCAGGAGAGTGATGGTCGAGAGGACGGTGGTGACTTGCAATCGAGTACTTGTCAAATGCACCGAGGAAAATATATGTTGACATTCCTTGCCAGCTACGTCTGGTTCAAGTCCTTCACTTGCAGCAAGCAAACAAAGAGCTATCCAGATAATAAGAAGAATTCATATTAATACTCATACTTGGTATGTGAAGCTACTTCAATGAGAACTATGCTCCAGCAACAGCGTGATTTCATCTTATATTTTGATTCTGTCCCAGAGGAACACGGTCAGACAAGTAAGATCCATAGTTGAATTAATTCCATCTCAAAGTCACTGGGAACAAGGTGCATACCACATACATCGTAAAACCTAATTATAGACAATGAGTTCAGAAGCAGTTTATAAACTAGCTCATTTAAGATTTAACGTTTTTATTATTCATTAATAAACATATGAAAATCCCTTTTCATATTAACTTAGCAGCTGTGCTATAGTAGTTGAAAATATATATAAATGAAAAGAACTGTCGCGGAAGTAAGAAATTGGAATGTGTGTATGTAAGAAATTAAATGTGTTAGTAAAAGTATGAATAAAATGAGTTTATGTAAAATTTTAAACGTAATTTTATGTAGACTTAAATCTATGTAGTGGAATTAATGTGTTGTATAAGTGAATTAAACCTGTTGTATTTATAATTAAACGTTTGTAATGTAGAATTAAACGGTGTATGTATGAGAAATATTAACGTGTTGTATTAGATTAACGTGTGTATGTAGAAATTAAACGTATTATAAGTAGAATTAAACGTGTGTGGTGTAGATTTAAAACTGTGTATGTTAAATTAAACGTAATATATGGTAGAATTAAACGTATTATATGTAGAATTAAACGTATTATATGTAAATTAAACGTAGTATATGTAGGAATATAAACGTGTTGGTTTGTAGAATTAAACGTATTATATGTAGCATATAACTGTTGGTTTGTAGAATGTTAAACGTAATTATATGTAGAATTAAACAGTTTGTTTGAATTAATTAAAGTGTTGTTCCCATTAATGTATAATAAATATGTATATTGAGATTAGATCAAATATTGCAACAATATGTATAACTATCACTTGAATATGTAATATCCGCGTGTCCATTTATACATTGCAAATTAATTGAAATTAGTATTTTTCAATATGTTTATGAATGTACCACGTCAATATGATAAAGTGACCCATTATGAAAATATACTAAAGTTTCAAGGCCATGAAAATTTTTTTGAATATCATTATAAATATATTATTCTTTAATCAATCATATGAAAACTTTTCATATTAACTTAGCAGCTGTGCTAATAGGTATTTGAAATATTATATATAAAAAGATGGACTGTTCGCGGATGTAGTAATGAATGTGTGTATGTAAATTAATGTGTTGTTGTAGAATAAATGGTGTTGTAATTGTAGAATTAAAGTTTGTATGGGAATTTTAAAAGTGTTGATGTAGATTAAACGTAAAGTATTAAATTAAACGGTTGTATGTA
>NC_061856.1:61333-66333 GCF_019202785.1 Penaeus chinensis | reverse complement strand
CTGGCAGTCGAAATAAACACACCACAAGGACCCATTATACTAGCAACATTATACATTCCACCAAGAAGACCATACATACCAGAACCTGACATCTTGCAGCTCCTGAGGCACAATAAACCAATATACATCATGGGAGACCTTAACGCAAACCACCCTCTTTTTGGTTACAACCGCACAAACACTGTAGGCAGAGGCCTCGCCTCTCTCATACAACAAGGCAGACTCACACACCTCGGTCCACACACACCAACATATATAGCTTATAACACGGCAACAACACCAGACATAGTCTTAGCAAATCACAGAGCACAACTACACCACCACATCACAACAGACGATGTCACAACCAGCGACCACCTCCCGGTCATCCTAACACTTTCAACAAATCCCATCATGATCCCAACACAACCCCGAGAATCCTTCAAACATGCAAACTGGGAGGGCTTCAAACAAGCACTTGAAAACACACAACTAATTGATCTCGAGGGGCAACCCACACACACAATAAACACCCACCTTGAACAGTGGTACACAGACATACAGACGGCTCGGCAGGCCAACATCCCCAAAACAACATACAAGACAATCCCTCACTACAGAGAAACACATCGTCTGAAATTGCTTAAAATACAATACAGGCACCTTCACGACCTTGCAATAACACGGGGCTGGGACGCACAACTACGCACACGATACAGAGAAATACGAACACAAATTACCCACGAAACTAAAGTAATGAACAAACAACACTGGGAAACACTTGTGCAAAGACTATGTCGAAACACAAAAGACCCCAAGAGATTTTGGAGTAACTTCAAAATGCTTATGGGATCGAACAAACAGACAACCACATACATATACAACACGCAAAGACAGAAGGTTGACACGGTGGAGGAGATGGAGCCTCTCCACAGGGAATTCTGGCAACAGAATTTCCAAATCTCCCCCGCCGAGAACGCCCGATTCGACCACACCACAGAGACCGAGGTTACAAACTACATACAACAACATAGAAACAGATTTCTCCCAGAGAACACCATCAGACTAAACACTCTCACCGAGGACAGTCCCCTCTCCACACCAATCACACCAGAGGAAATAACAAATACAATCAAACGCACCAAAAACACAACACCAGGAGCAAGCAACATAAACAAAACAATCATTGAACATCTTCCACCCAGAATGATCAGCAGACTACGCCATATCTTCAATGCAGCACTGGCAACAGGATATTTCCCTGATAAATTCAAACACGCCACTCTCACCTTAATACCCAAGCCAGGGAAATCTACACATGAGGTGGGGAACTACCGCCCCATCTCACTCTTAGAAGTCCCAGGCAAACTGCTAGAGAGGGTAATAACACAAAGACTCATCCCACACCTTGAAAACAACCAAATACACAACAGTAGGCAATACGGCTTTCGCCCACACAGAGGGACTGAGAGTGCCATCGCCCTCGCTTATGAGGAGATTGCTCTCGGTCTCGCTAACAAGCACCAGACGAACGCAATACTGCGAGACGTCAGCAAGGCCTTTGATAAGGTCTGGCATGACGGTCTCAAGTACAAATTAACACAACTACAGCTACCCACACACTTCACGCGCCTTCTCTGTAGTTTCCTGGATGACAGGACTGCCACGATACGCCTGGGAGCCCACCTAGGCACCCCCATCCACCTCAGAAGTGGAGTACCACAGGGAGGCGTTTTATCGCCAACCCTCTATATCCTGTATACAGCTAATCTGCCAGAACCAACACCATGCAGCAACTATATTTCATATGTAGACGATATCACACAGATTATCACACACCCCTCTAAATCACAACACTTCATGAAACGAACAACAGAAAGAGCTATACAGAACATCAACACCTTTGAGCACCACTGGAAAATACAGACAAACATAAACAAATTCAAACTCATACCCATAGCACGTAGAAATTCACAACCAATCACAATCAACAACACCAACATTCCATACACTAACACAGGAACCATTCTCGGACTACAGTTCACAAGCACAGGCTTCCTCACACACGTCAAACACAGAATAACACAAGCACAAATAACACTAACCAAACTAAAACGCTTTTCATGCTGCACACCACAAACAAAACTCAGACTTTACAAAACAACTGTCAGACCTATTCTTGAATACACAGCTATCCCGCTGGTTGCAATATCAAACACACAAAAACTCCGAATGCAATCAGTACAAAACAAAGCACTACTCTGGGTACACGGCGCAACATATCAAGACCGAATTTCCGCAGAAACACTACACAGAATATACAGCATGGAACCACTGAACACACGCATACACAGACGAGGCAAAAACACCTAGGCCCGACTACGCGAACAACAAGACGAACATTATAACAACATCTTTGAAAAACACGCAAACACCCACACAAACCACGCTTGGTGGCCCAGAACACTACCAATCACAGAACACGAAACACCCACACCGATGTACGCACACATCAAATACACACACCGCCCCTTAATTGTGACCATGACCATGTCTTTGTTAATTTTTAAGTTGTTAAAGGCTAAAAAAACACAAATAATAGAAAAAACAATAAAACCAGAAGTTACCCTCAGAATCCCCAAAGGATTGGCTAAACCATGTTGCACAGCGCCTAAAATAAGGACATCAAAGTGAGCAACCATCGGTCCTGCCAGCTCCCATGCGTGCGACACGGATTAGCCAATCACGGGGGAGAGAGGGCTGGCCACCTTGCCGCCTCTCGAAGCTATAAACTCGGCAGCAGTGTTACCACGGACTTTGCCCGCCTCGGCCCGCCTCGGCCCGCCTTGGCCCGCCTAGTGGTCGTGGGATCAGTGCCGACGAACTATAGACGGAGAGATTTCAAGGACTGAACATCTTACAAACTTACCACGGACTCTTGACTCGATTGCCTGTGATTATGGGAGTGCACACGTGCAATTGCATAAGGCAGACACGCGAGTCGGAGGACGAGTAAGATGGAGATGTTCTACGGAAGAAAAGGAGAAAAAAAAAAAAAAATACTCCTATTAAAAAAAAAAAAAAAAAAAAAAAATAAAATAATAATAATAATAATAGCCTTATTCTCAATGTCATGTACCTTGTAACCCTATCGTACTGTTGTTGACACAGCTACCCTTCCATTCATTCGTAATTTATGTTAAGTCAATTCACTTTTGTTCGCTTGCCCTTGTTTTGTTCCGTGTGTTACTGTTTCTGTTCTTGTTCGTGTTCCTGTTCCTGTTCTTGTTTTTGTTTTTGTCTTTTGTTCTTGCATTTGTTTGCTCTTGCTTGCTTGCATGCTTTTTTTTTTTTTTTTTTTTTTTTTTTTTTCACTTCACCATTATTTTATATGTAACATGCTCCCTTTTCGTTCCCTCCCCATTGCTAGTCAGACCTAGTTGTCAAAGAAGTCACTCCCCCACGAATGTTATCACATATGCCACTTTATTCGTTTATCGAAACCCATTAGCCACATTAACTCATCTCATCTCATCTCACCCTTTCCCCTCCTGCCTCTGTCTAGTATGTACTTCCCCTTCATCATCCATCACCTACGTTTTTTGTATTACCTCTATATCTCTCGCTCTGCCCCTGGAACTCCCCAGCCTCTTTCTTCTTTGTTTTGCCTTTTACCTTGCATTGTAAAAAAAAAAAAAAAAAAAAAAAAAAAAAAAATTGTAGTCATTAGTCTATTAATTTATTCCATTAATCCATTTGCTAATCCTATTTATTTAATAATTAGTCGTTTCTCGTTAATTAGTTCCATATTCAAATCAATAAAAAATCATTAAACGTTAAAATAAACCTAAAAAAAAACAAATACATATATATATGATTATATATATATATTAACAAGAAAGAGAGGTGTTTACTTTTAATTTAACTAATATAATCTCACTATTCGTTATGGCCAGCACTTCAATAATCATATAACTCAAATTCAAATACCCCCCCCCCCTCCTCGAACCCCAGACATGACCAAGAGATAAAGATACACCACCATGCAAGGGGCTTTCGCCCCCCTACTTTCATAACCTCTAACTTCCTTATATTTCAACACTTTACCTTCTCCCCACCCCTCCTTGGATTTCTTCACCTCTTTACTACGTTAATTGCCTAATTGTCAGCGAGAGTCAGTGCCCAGCGCTCGTCAAGATAGGCCGCTCCGGCCTACGGCTTCAGGACGGGAGGGCTCAGGTCACTTCACTTCTCTCTCTCTCTCTCTGTCTGTCTCTCTCTCTCTCTGTCTCTCTCTCTCCCTCTCCCTTTCCTTCTCTCTCTCTTCATTCTCCCTTTTCCTCTTATATTCCTAACTTTCCTCCGCTTTTTCAGACTTGATCATGAAATGCAGGACTTCGAAACAGCTGATTCGCCCTACAGCAAAGGAATTTTGTGTGTTTTGTTCTGCTTTGTGTTTGTGCGTGCGTGTGCGTCTGTGTGTACAAACTTTCTTAGTTGCACCTTCGTCATGTGAAGGAATAAAACTCAAAGACGTTCTTTCAGATATGCTCTTTGAAGCGACTTTGTTGATCAGGTAATGCTTAAGGCTTCATTTTTTTCCTGGAATTTGACTGTTAGAATTTCTGGTTGAAATTTTATTAAAAGTCGGGATAAGGGATAGAATCTATCTATACTAATTATATCAACTAAATAAAGATGAAACACATGCTGCGATAGAAAAAAAAAAAAAAAGATTTTCAGAACATAATGTAATAATACTAGATTATAAATATTCTAAAATTTTTACCTTGTTTTTATCCTCATAGAATATTCAATCAAGCGTTTGGATGCAATGAGTGCATCAATTTATACAACTGCAGTTAACTAGTATATTCAACGTAGTTTTGATTTCCAACTTTCAAAGCAGTTAGCATAAATGTGTGTTGTATGAGGATGCTACACACGTGCGCCTTATTACTTTTTTTTCTGTGCCATTTTGGAAAGAACTCGGGGAAAAAAACAAATCAAAATTTTCTTTT
>NC_061856.1:26333-56333 GCF_019202785.1 Penaeus chinensis | reverse complement strand
ATTTAGTCCAGTTCAGTGTAGTGTTTTTCTGAAATTACATAAGCCAAGATAGTGCATTGAGGTTGTTGGTGAGTCTAAGTCAGTATAATACTAATAATTTATCTGCGTCTCCAAGTTGCATAAAATATGTTTTGGATTTGTTTCACTAATATTATCTCTGTCATGGTTTTCTGTATGGGAAAAAGCCTACAATAGCAAGATAGCTAAGAATAATAGGATGACAAATATGTTTTGTTAAATATTAACAATAAATCTGCATCCGATTGAGGGTGAAATGAAATATTACAATTATCATTATGCCTTCTATAACTTAATAGAAGGTATCAGCCCTTTAAATTCCATTATAGGGTCTGCTACAGTACCCCAGTCACATTCACAGAAATTTTCACAGCAAATATTTCCGAAAAACTTGAAAGATTTCCTCACTTGAGAAATTATTTTGTGAACTTTTTATAAACTAGTTATTTTTACATTGATACATTAATTTTCTTTATGATAAGATAGAAAGGTTATATAAGTAAGTCTATCTAAAAGAGTACTATACTATTACTATATTATAGTTAAATATTTCCCTAAAACATGAAATTCTTACTCACTTCAGAAATTATTTAAAATGAATTGATGAATTAGTTATTTTTGCATCATAATATTTTTTTTTTATGACAAAGTTGAAAGATTATATGCAGTAAGGCTACTTTCTTAGCACCTTGGTGCAATACTTTCTACTATTTTTATTTGTTTATTTATGTACATTCTCTCAAATAAGTATCATTGCCTCGTAGGTAGTTAAGAAATTTGAACGAAGCGCGTGGCTTTTTAAGGGTCTTTAGACAGTGTGTCAGAATATCTTTAAGTTTTTTTTGATTTTATGAAAAATTATCTCTGTGGTTGCTAAGGACAAGCAAATGAAATTCATTACTCAATTTTAACTGCAATCTACTCAAATATCTGATACAGCAAGATTGTTAATTTACTAGATTCGATTAACAATATCTCCTAAATTGCTGAAAATACTTTTATCATTTTTAAGCTTGTTTCTTCTTGTTACAAATTTTACCAATAACTTATGACTTTTCTTGCCAGATTGTATCACATAAACATGTTAAGTATGTAACATCTTACATTTGGTGATGTATTTGTTGCAGGCATCAACTGAACAGACTGAGGAGTTGGTATGGACCGGTGTCATTAATGAATTGGTGGACGACCCTCTTACTGATGCATCAGCAAAGGACACAGATATTCCTTCTGCTTATTGCAACTCAACAAGTGAGGAATCATCAAGAACACCATCACCACTCGAAATAATTCCTGTCACCCCAAGGACAAAAAAGAGGAAAGCCAGTAAAGTTGATACCAATATGAATACAATTATGGAATCCTTTTCTACTGTCCATACAGCTTGGAACAATATTCAACAGTCAAAAATTACTAAACCCAAGAACCCTGCAGCAGAATTAGTTAATGCCTTTATGGAGATGATTCCTGAACATCAACCAGAGTTGAAGAGGAAATTCCATAATGGTCTACTGGCATTGGTGAACCAAGTGTCCCAAGAGTTTACAGAACCTCCAAGTAAACCACAGGATTAGAACTGTTGATCCAATCGTTTAAAATGTGCAATATTTAGGCTGTCGTAATTACTCTTTTTTTTTTTTTTTTTTTTACTAGTCAATATAGAAATTTGTACTTTTGTTTTTAAATACTTTAAGGTAATATTTAAAAGGCTGTGATCTTATTGTGATGGTCTATGTGCTCATACATTTAAGGTGTTATTTATCCTAGTCTAGTTTAGTTATATATACTTAAATATATATATATATATTTTTTTTTTATGAAGGAAAAATAAATTTAGAATATATATAATTGTTTTTTTATTTGATTTTTCCTTTTACATATACATAATATAAACATTAAACAAAACAATAAAAAGAATCAGGCACTGATTAACTGAACAAACATCACAATAAACATGGCTTAAAAAATACAAACTTAACCTTATAACATGCACTTTACATTTCAACATTAATGAAGATGTGCCATTCTCTCTTGCCAAGGTACAGCACCTCTGGTAAGGAAAAATTCTCGGAAAGTATCCCTTACAATTTTAGCATCATTTGAGTGGCCTCGTGCAATTGCTTGAAAGTTTTCCATCATATTTGGCAACTCCTGCCATTCGCCCTGAAGCACAACTGTTGCAAAAATGATGTATTTATATTATTTGGTTTAGATGCAATTGGCTGCATAAGTACTCTAAACTTTGAGGCAAGAATGCCAAATGCATTTTCAGAGACTCTTCTGGCTCGTGACAATCTGTAATTAAAAATTGTTTGTTCTTTGGTGATGTTTCTTCCAGGATATGGCTTCATTAAATAGGTCTTGAGTGGAAAGGCATCATCACCTACTATAACATATGGAGCCTTTATATTTGTGAAGGGCAAATTTTCAGATGGAGGGATTTGCAACTGCTGTCTCTCTATGCATTCACGGAGTGTACATTTATCCCATACACCAGCATCACTTGCACGGCCCTTTGCTCCAACATCTACATATAAAAACTTGTAATTGGCATCCACTAAGGCTAGCATTATGATGCTGTGGTTCGTCTTGTAGTCATAGTACTCTGAGCCAGAATTTGCAGGTTTCCTTACGAGTACCCGTTTGCCATCCATGGCTCCTAGACACAAGGGAAAATTCCATAAGTTATGGAATCCAGAAGCTACATCTTGCCATTCCTCTGATGTTGTTGGAAGCTTGAGATACGAGTCCTTCAGCACAGAGTAAATGGCCTTGCACACTTCTGGAATTATGGCTGCTATCAGGTTGTGGCTCATTCTATAGGACCATGCCAGTGCACGCCTTGATTGTCCTGTTTTAAAAAGGAAAGGAAATCTCTAAGAACCATGTAAATTGTTAAATAGCTATCGATAAATCATCACCATCGTCCCCGCTGCGCGGGGACGATGGTTCTTTCTTGAGGAGAAGTGTGACCACATCCCCGTCTACCGATAATAGCTGGTGTTCGTGTGTAGGGGAGATCTCCTCATACAAGTAACTAGTGTGACCGTAACTTTAAATTACCGATCCTGATTTTCCCATTCCTTGAATTGGTGGGAAATTGAGTTTTTCTTATTAATACCATTACTATCGATACTGTTATTATTGTTATTGATGTTATGATTATTACATTGTCATTAAAATATTTTAGACAATGAAATGATACAAAATAAACCTTTCCTAAAGTGAAAGAAAAGGGTAAAACGGTGAGATAGGTAGTTCTGATAACTGGCCATTTGGTGATTAAGAACTTGTTGCACCATCTATGTGTAAATACAATAAATAAACGTGTATTACAGTGGGCATGGCATGTATTCTTGCCACATGGGGCGAATGGGTTAACAGCCATTCATTCTACTGCAGGACATAGGCCTCTCTCAATTCACTTATTGAGATGAGCCGCCCCACATCCATCCATGACTGAGTACTTAGTGCGAGAAAATTGTCTACTCTTCCCGCCCTGCCTCCCGCAGGATCGCGGTTGCAAGATCTCTGTAAGTAAAGTCTTGTCACTGTGTTATACAAATTCGTCCTTCCCGCGCATGACGTGACGTGGCGTAAAGCTTGGGATTTCGACGCTAATCAGTCTTGGGTAGAATGTAGACCCGCAGAGTTCTTTCTCTCTCTCCCGTTTTTCGTCGCACGACTGATGCGCGGCAATGACACAATGCACGCAGTTCTGTACAGGATTCATACATATGAATGGGTTTTTTCGACTGTTCCAAGGGACCCGACAACTTTGGGGTTCTGGGAAAAAGGGATCATAAACCCTTTGCACAGACAAACAGCGTACGGGTTTATTCCCCGATGAGGTAATTTTAGCATACGTTGTGTGTCGCGCCTGTTTTTAGGAAGCGCAACTTGAATAATAAGATTTATGAATCTTGTTTTGATCGAAAAGAAAGTTATTTAAAAAGGGCACTAGAAAATATGTCCTTATTGTATGGGGATGTGTATGTATAAAGTATTATTTTAAGATTACACACACACAACACACACACACCACACCACCACACACACAACACACACCACACAACCCTACACACCAACACACAAAACACACACACATACACACACACACAACACACACACACACACCCCACACACACCCACACAATATATATATATATATATATATATATAATATATACATATATTCGTATATATATATTCGTATATATATATATATAATTCGTATATATATGTGTTATGTGTATGTGTTATGTTATTTTGTGTGTGTGTGTGTGTATTGTCCTATGTCTATATTGTGTATAAATGTATTTTATATATGTATATCTTTTTATATAAGTATGAAATGTGTATGTCGAATATTACAACATCTTTACATTCATACACCAACACCCACATATATATATATATATATATATTTGTATGTATATCGTAAATGTGGTATATATACATAAATTTAAATAAAAATTAAAAGATATATTTTGTGTGTTATTTTTATTATATATATATAATATTTATGCTTACATTATATGTATCTATATACATGTATAATTATATATATATTATATTAAATATAACATAAAAATATATATGAATAAACACCCACAACCTAAGTGTGTATATATTAAATACACACACCACACAACAAATATATGAAGGATGTATGTATGTATTCAGAGTGTGTTTGGGGAACAAATGTTCTTCAAATAACACACACATAAAACAGTTTTTTTCTGGACTGTCAGAAACAATAACAAAAAACGGCCCCCGAACAATGTTTGTTTTCCAACGCGGTCGGGAGAGAAAGCTTCGTGGAAAGCATAATTGAAGCTTTAGTAGCTTAGTAATGGCATGAATGAATTTGGCGGTGTGTTGAGGGTAATTGTGAAAGGGCGGGGTTTAATCTCTTATTTAAGTTTGTGCATTTCTTTTAAATATGATTTAGTTATACGTTACCAGCATATAATACTTTCGTTCGGGAATGTTTCCAGGCGTATGCCCAAAAGGGAAAGATACCGGGACTTTCACCGATATTCTACAGCGTGATTTATATATATAAAAATATATATAATTTTATATATATTTTATGTGTGTTTTTTTTTTGTGTGTGTATGTATGTATGTATGTTTTGAATATACACACTTTTGGGAATAAATAAATGATAAACAAAAAAATAAATGAACACACAGACACAGCACACACGCACACACGCCACACGCACACACACACACACGAAACACACACACACACGCACACACACACCACACACACACAACACACAACACCACCAACATCACACACACACACATACACAACATACACACACACACAAAACTCATAACATGTACACACACAGACACAACACACACACACACACACACACACACATACACACACACACACATATGGCAAGGTAAGTATGAAATGCATGGTAAATAGTGTAGATGTAGTTGTAGATCACGGCCCAATGGGGGAAGGGGCAAGTCTAAGGATATGAAAGCACAGGTTCATTTTTATTAGAAAGGCAAATACCACAAAAAAAACCCAGGGGGGGGGGGGGGGTCATCTTGAAAGGAGTGTTTATCTAATTATCATCAGAGAGAGAGAGGAAAGAGAATGGGGGGGGGGGCGGGGGAGCCGGGGGAGAAAGAATATTATCTTATGATTAATTTTTTATTATTATTATTCTTCATTCATATTATTTTTTATTATTTCATTAATTTTTACTATTATCATTATCGTTATTTTTTCATTATCAATATTTATTCCTTTTTTATTCTATTATCATTATCATAATATTTTCTTCTAGTTTCTTTTTCATTATATCACTATTACTTGATTATTTTTTAAAATTTTATTTCATATTAATCCTCTTCCCATCCTCATCCACTCCCCATTCCCATCCTTTTCTCCATCCCCATCCTCTTCCCCACCCTCATCCTCTTCCCCATCCCCACCTTCTTCCCATCCCCCCCCTCTTCCCATCCCCCCCCCTCTTTCCCCCCCCTCTCATCCTCTTCCCATCCCCATCCTCTTCCCCCCCCTCATCCCCTTCCGCATCTCCCTCATCCTCTTGCCACTCATTCCTTCCTTTTTTTCGACATCAAGATAAATTACATTCCGATCCACCCCAAAATCCGGTAGAAAAATATCCATCAAATAACCAAGCACAGGTAAGACAAGTTTCCCCACAAACTTAATTTGCATTTTCATACATTTTCGTATGGGCAGTCCGAGTTTTGAGTTTGAGAGGGAGAGAGAGAAGAGAGGAGAGAGAGAGAGATGAGAGGGGAGGGAGAGGGAGAGAGAGGAGAGGAGAGAGAAGAGAGAGAGAGGAGAGAGAGAGAGAGAGAGAGAGAGACGAAGAGAGAGAGGAGAGAGAGAGAGGGAGGGAGAGGGAGAGGGAAAGAGGGAGAGGAGAGTGAAGAGAGAGAGGAAGGGATGGGGGTGGCAGGAGGTTGAGATTGTTGTGTCTGTGATAAAAGGTTAAACGAGTTTGACCTGTGTACGCATCGGTAAAAGTAACAGAGAGAGAGAATAATGTGTGCAGAACTACTTTATGGTTAATTTTCTATAGTGTTTAACATTTTTTTTAGTTATGAACCAACGCCGAATTTTCACAGATAAGACAGAAGTCATTTCGGAAAAAGTATCTACTTAATACGACACTAAGGTGGTGTTTTTGCCAATCAAAGATTCTGACTGATAAAAAAATTCCAAAATTCAGATAAAAAATGCTGCTGACGAGATGAAAAGCATATTCTAAAAAAAGAAACCACCAACGTGGTATACTGAGAAAAGAAAAGAAATGTGCAAAACATTTAGGGTTGGACTGCCTAGAATAAGCTGCGTGAGAGACTCCCACCATCGAAGGCTGGGGTGTCGAACCCTTAGATAAATGGACCTGCAAAAGCCAGTACGTTATGTGTGTATATATATATATTATTATATATATTATATTATATATATTATACTATATATACACACTTAACGGTACTGGCTTTTGCGGTTCATTTATCTAAGGGTTCGACACCCCAGGCCTCGATGGTGGAGTCTCTCACGCAGTTATTTCTAGGCAGTCCAACCCCTAAATGGTTTTGCACATTTCTTTTTCTTTTCTCAGTATACCGTTGGTGGTTTCTTTTTTTAGGAATATGTTTCATCTCGGTCAGCAGCATTTTTATTTCTGAATTTGGATTTTTTTATTCAGTCATAATCTTTGATTGGCAAAACACGCAAGCTTTGTGTCTGTATTAAGTATCTACTTTTCGAAATGACTTCTGTCTTATCTTTGAAATTCGGCCGTTGGTTTCATAACTAAAAAAACCTGTGCTTAAACACTATAAGAAAATTAACCATAAAGTATTCTGCACACATTATTCTCTCTCTCTGTTACTTTTTACGATGCGTACACAGGCAAACTCGTTTAATCTTTTTATTCACAGACACAACAACTGCTCCAACCTCCTGCCACCCCATTCCCTTGTTCTCTCTCTCTCACACCCCTCTCCCTCTCCCTCTCCCTCTCCCTCTCTCTCTCTCTCTCTCTCTCTCTATCTCTCTCTCCTCTCTCTCTCTCTCTCTCTCCTCTCTCTCTCTCTCTCCTCTCCCTCTCTCTTCCCCTCCCTCCCTCTCTCTCTCTCTCTCTCTCTCTCTCTCTCTCTCCTCTCAAACTCAAATCGTGACTGTCTATACGAAATGTATGATAATGACAAATAAGTTTGGTGAGGACTTGTCTTACTGTGCTTTGGTTATTTTGATGGATATTTTTCTTACCGGATTTTGGGGGTGGATTCGGAATGTAATTATCTTGATGTCGAAGAAGAGATGAGTGGCAAGACGGATGATGGAGATGAGGAAGAGGTGAGGGTGGGGAGTGAGGATGAGGATGGGGAAGAGGATAGAGGTGGGGAAGAGGTGGGGGCTGGGAAAGAGGGTCGGGGGTGATGGGGAAGGAGGTGGGGATTGGGAGGTAATGAGGGTGGGAAGAGGATGAAGGCTGGAGAAAAGGATGGGGAATGGGAAGGGATGAGGTATGGGAAGAGGATTTAATATTGTCAAATGAAATTAAAAATAAGAATCATAGTAATAGTGTCATAATGATAAAGCAAACTAGAAGAAAATATTATGATAATGATACTGATTATTAAGAATGATATTGATAATGATAATAAATAACGTTAATGATAATGTAATTATAATGAGAATAATAATAATAATTACTATGACTGAGAAATAATTATAATTAATAACATAATCATAATGATAATATTTTTCTCGCTCCCGTCTCCCCCCCCCCCCACATCTCTCTTTCCTCTCTTCTCTCTGATGATAATTAGATAAACCACTCTGCAAGATGACGTGGCTTGTGGTTTCCTGTTGTGTATTTGCCTTTCTAATAAAAATGAACTAGTGCTTTCAATTTCTTAGACTTGCCTTCTCCAATGGTCCGTGATCTACAAACTTACATCTACACTATTTACCACTGCCCATTTCATACTTACCTTGCATATGTGTGTGTGTGTGTATGTGTGTGTTGTAGTGTGTGTGGTGTGTGTGTGTGTCTGTGTGTGTACATGTTTGTTGTTTGTGGTGTGTGTGTGTGTGTATGTGTGTGTATTGGGTGTATATCTATTTTGTGTGTGTGTGTGTGTGTGGTTGTGTGTGTGTGTGTGTTGTGTGGTGTTGTTGTGTGTGTGCGTGTGTGATTGTGTGCCCTGCGGGGTGTGTGTGTGTGCGTTGTGTGCGTTTCGTGTGCGTGTGTGCGTTTTTGTGTCTGTGTGTTCATTTATTTATTTGTTTATCATTCTATTTATTCAATGTGTGTATTATTCATACATACATACATACATACACACACTTCACACACAACATATATATATATATATATATATATTATTTATTTTATATAATCACGCTGTAGAAAGAAATATCGGTGAAAGTCCCTGGTATCTTTCCATTTTTGAGGCTTTACGCATGGAGAACATTTCCTGAACGAAAGTATTATTATGCTGGTAAACGTATAACTAAAATCAATATTTAAAAGAAATGCACAAACTTAGAATGTAGAGGATACCCTGCCTCTGCACAATTTACCCGTCAACACACCGCAAATCATTCATGCCATTATAAGCTATAAAGCTTCAATTTATTCTTTTCCAACGAAGCCTTTCTCTCTGGAGCCGCGTTGCGAAAAACAATACATTGTTCGGGGCCGTTTTTTGTTTATTGTTCTGACAAGTCCAGAAACAAACTGTTTTATGTGTGTGTTCATTTGAAGAACAATTGTCTCGCAACACACTCTGAAATACCTACATACATCCTTATATTATTTGTGTTGTGTGTGTGCTGTATTTATATATACACCATTTAGGTGTGTGTGTTATTCATATATATTTATAGGGTGTATATATATATATATTATATATATTAATTATACTGTATATAGTACATTTATATGTAAAGCAATATATTTCTATATTTATTTAATATATATATATAACAACACATATATCTATATTTATATTTAAATTTATGTCATATATACACATTTCGATATACATACATATATATATTATAATATATATATATATGTGTGTTGTGTGTGTGTATGAAGTGTATGTATGTATGTAAAATATTCGTAATACACTATACATATTATATACGTACTATATACATATATATATACATTTATACACCATATATAGACCTTAGACATAATCCACACACACACACACACATATACATTTCCACATACACATACACATATATATACGAATTTATATATATATTACGAATTATATATATACGATCATATGTATATATATATATATATTTAGTAAGTTTATATATATGTGTGTGTGTAATGTGTGTGTGTGTGTATGTTGTGTGTGTTGTGTGTGTGTGTGTATGTGTGTGTGTGTGTGTGTGTGTGTGTGTGTATGTGTGTGTGTGTGTGTGTGTAGTGTGTGTGTGTGTGTGTGTGTGTGCTGTGTGGTGTGTAATCATTATAAGACTACATATACATTACACTTCGCTCTATACAATAAGGACAAGTTTCTAGGTGCCCATCTTTATTTGACTTTCTTTTTCGATCATACAAGATTCATAAATCTTATTATTCAAGTTGCGCTTCCTGAAACAGGCGCGACACACAACGTATGCTAAAATTCCTCATCTGGGAGTGAAGTACTGCTGTTTGTCTGTGCTAAGGGTATGTATGTGCTCGTTCAGAAACTCAAAGTTGTTCTGTCCTTGGTAAACAGTCGAACAAACCATTCCATATGTATGAATTCCTGTACATGAACTGCTTGTGGGCATTGTGTCATTGCGGCGCAGTCAGTCGTGCGAGCGAAGACGGGAGAGAGAGAAAAGAACTCTGCGGGTCTACATTCTACCCTAAGACTGAATTAAGCGTTCGAAATCCCAAGCTTTACGCCACGTCATCGTACATGGCGGGAAGGACGAATTTGTTAACCAGGACAAGACTTTACTTACAGAGATCTTGCAACCGCGATCCTGCGGGGGAGGGCGGGGGAATGAGTAGACAATATTTCTCGACTAAGTTACTCTGTCTGGTGGATGTTGGGCGGCGCATCTCATAAGTGAATTGAGAGAGGCTCTATGTCTGCAGTAGAATGATGGGCTGTTAACCCATTCGCCCCATTGTGGCAAGGAATACATTGCCATGCCCACTGTTAATACACGTTTATTTATTGTATTTACAACATAGATGGTGCAACTAGTTCTTAATCACAATGGCCAGTTATCAGAACTCCTATCTCACCGTTTTCCCCTTTTCTTTTCACTTTAGGAAAGAGTTATTTAGTTATCATTTCATTTATGTCCTAAATATTTTAATGACAATGTAATAATCACTAACCTCAATAACCAATAAACAGTATCGATTAGTAATGGTATTAATAAGAAAAACTCAATTTCCCACCAATTCAAGGAATGGGAAATTCAGGATCGGTAATTTAAAGTTACGGTCACACTAGTTACTTGTATGAGAGATCTCCTACACACGAACCCGCTATTTTTAAATCGGTAGAAGGGTTGTGGTCACACATCTCCTCAATGACTAAGAACCATCGTCCCCGCGCGCGGGGACGATGTGATGATTTATCGATAGCTATTTAACAATTTACCTGTTCTTAGTGACTTCCTTTCCTTTTTTAAAACAGGCAATCAAGGGCGGGCACTGCATGGTCCTATAGTGGAGCCACAAACCTGATAGCAGCCATTAATTCCAGAAGTGTGCAAGGCCATTTACTCTGTGTGAAGGACTCGTATCTCAAGCTTCCAACAACATCAGAGGAATGCAAGATGTTAGCTTCTGTGATTCCATAACTATGGAATTTTTCCCTTGTGTCTAGGAGCCCATGGATGCAAACGGGGGTATCGTAAGGAAACGGCAAATTCTGGCTCAGAGTACTATGAGCTACCAAGACGAACCACAGCATCATAATGCTAGCCTTAGTGGATGCCAATTACAAGTTTTATCTGTAGATGTTGGAGCAATAGGGCCGTGCAAGTGATGCTGGTGTATGGGATAAAATGTACACTCCGTGAATGCATAGAGAGACAGCAGTTGCAATCCCTCCATCTGAAAATTTGCCTTCACAAATATAAAGGGCTCCATATGTTATAGTAGGTGTTGATGCCTTTCCACTCAAGGACCTATTTAATGAAGCCATATCCTAGGAAGAAACATCACCAAAGAACAAAAATTTTTAATTACAGATTGTCACGGCAGAAGAGTCTCTGAAAATGCTTTGGCATTCTTGCCTTCAAAAGTTTAGAGACTTATGCAGCCATTGCATCTAAAACCAAATATATAAATACATCATTTTTGCAAAACAGTTGTCGCTTCAGGGCGAATGGCAGAGTTGCCAAATATGATGGAAAACTTCAAGCAATTCACGAGGCCACTCAAATGATGCTAAAATTGTAAGGGATACTTTCCGAGAATTTTTCCTTACAGATGGTGCTGTACCTTGGCAAGATGAGAATGGCACATCTCATTATTGTTGAAATGTAAAGTGACATGTTATAAGGTTAAGTTTGTATTTTTTAGAGCCATGTTTATTGTGCGATGTTGTATTCAGTAATCAGCTGCCTTGATTCTTTTATGTTCTTGTTTAATGTTTATGTTATGTTATGTAAAGGAAAATCAAATAAACAACAATTATATATATTCTAAAATTTATTTTTCCTTCATAAAAAAAAAATATGTATATATATATTTAAAACACGTATATATAAACTAAACTAGACTAGGATAATACACCTTAAATGTATGAGACATAGACCATCACAATAAGATCACAGCTTTTAATATTACCTTAAAGTATTAAAAAACAAGTACAAATTTCTATATTGACAGTAAAAAAAAAAAAAAAAAAACAGTATTACGACAGCTAAATATTGCACATTTTAAAAGATTGGATCAAACAGTTCTAATTCCTGTGGGTTTACTAGGGGGGGAGGTTCTGTAAACTCTTGGGACCACTTGGGTCACCTATGCCAGTTAGGACCATTATGGGAATTTCTCTCAACTCTGGTTGATGTTTCGGAAATCATCTCCATTAAAGGCATTAACTAATTCTGCTGCAGGGTTCTTGGGTTTAGTAATTTTTGACTCTGTTGAATCTTGTTCCATAGTGTATGGGACAGTAGAAAAGGATTCCATAATTGTACTCATATTGTTCAACTTTACTGGCTTTCTCTTTTTTGACCTTGGGTGGTGACAGGAATTATTTCTGAGTGGTGATGGTGTTCTTGATGATTCCTCACTTGTTGGTTGCATAAGCGAAGGAATATCTGTGTCCTTTGCTGTATTGCATCAGTAAGGAGGGGGTTCCACCCAATTCATTAGTGAACCGGTCTCTTACCAACTCCTCAGTCTGTTCAGTTGATGCCTGGCAACAAATACATCACCAAAGTAAGATGTTAACATATCTTAACATGTTTATGGATACAAGTTCTGGCAAGAGAAAGTCATAAGTTATTGGTATAAAAATTTTAAAATTTTGTAAACAGAAGAAACAGCTTAAAAATGATAAAAGTATTTTCAGCAATTTAGGAGATAATGTTAATCGCAATCTAGGAAATTAACAATCTTGCTGTATAGTTATTTGTGTAGATTGCAGTTAAAATCTGAGTATTGAATTTCTAAGCTTGTCCTTAGCAACAACAGAGATAATTTTTCATAAAATCAAAAAAAAACTTAAAGATATTCTGACACACTGTCTAAAAGGGACCCTTAAAAAGCCACGCGCTTAGTTCAAACATTTCTTAACTACCTACGAGGCAATGATACTTATTTGAGAGAATTGTTACATAAATAAACATATAAAAATGTAGAAAAGTATTGCACAGGTGTAACGAAAGTAGCCTTACTGCATATAATCTTTCAATTTGTCATAAAAAAAAAATATTATGATGCAAAAAATAACTAATTCATCAATTCATTTTAAATAATTTCTGAAGTGGTAAGAATTTCATGTTTTTAGGGAAATATTTACTATAATATAGTTAATAGTTAGTTACTCTTTTAGATAGATTATTATATAAACCTCCTCTATCTTATCATTAAGAAAATTAATGTTATCAATGTAAAATAACTAGTTTATAAAAAGTTCACAAAATAATTTCTCAAGTGAGGAAACTCTTTCAAGTTTTTCGGAAAATATTTGTGTGAAATTTCTGTGAATGTGACTGGGGTACTGTACGACCCTATAATGGAATTTAAAGGGCTGATACCTTCTCTTAAGTTATAGAAGGCATAATGATAATTGTAAATATTTCATTTCACCCTCAATCGGAATGGCAGATTTATTGTTAATATTTACAATAACATATTTGTCTTCTAATTATCTTAGCTATCTTGCTATTGTAGGCTTTTTCCCATACAGAAATCCATGACAGAGGATAATATTAGTGAAAACAAATCCACAAACTATTTTTGCAATTGGAGACGCAGATAAATTATTAGTATTTACTGACTTAGACTCACAACAACTCAATGCACTATCTTGGCTTATGTAATTTCAGAAAAACAATACATCTTGAACTGGGACCTAAATTCTATCTCAAAAAATACTCTTGCACAGAAATTAATTTAGGAAATCTATTTATACCATCAAAAGTTAATATATGTTATAAAACAAACAATGATATTATATGAATTTAGTTTCACTTTAAGGGAGATTAAATGGGTGTCAGAGCTGCCTATATAACCGGCTAAAGATGTAAACAATGTAGGCTTACCGTAGAATCCTCAGGCATTCAACATGGTAGGAATTGCTTTTCTACTCGTTGTTAGACAGGGCTGCATGAATTTGCAAGCAGAATAGTACCCCATTTTACAGCTGGTGTTGTACTGCCAGAACCACTTTGGATGTTTTTTTCACTTTCTTTAGGAGATTTTGAAAAATTACTCCTTAAGTAGTGGAAACCGCTTTGTCCTCACTCCAAAAATTTCTGAAATAAAAACAATTTATCAGAACCTGACCATATTGGATAAATGAAACATAAAACTAATGGGTTAAATTGGACTTTAAAAAATCAGTGACTAAGCAGTAGCATAATATTATTTCATAATTAGAGCTTACATAGCTCTCATAATATCCATATTGTTACCTTACAATATTGGTAATTACTGTAATAATATATACCAATATAAACTTAATAATAGGTAATACACTAAAAAATAGTAGTAACAAATATGTGGGGTTACCTGTCGGAAGCTGGTCAGGCTATTTTGGGTATTCCAGCGAAGTTCGCTTGCTCAAATTTTATCTATGAGCGACCTTTTTAAGTTCCTACTGTTATAGTTTTCCAAGCTGGTGTCACCAACAGAATCTCATTCATCCTTATTTTCTTCCAGAAAAGCGTAAGTATTTCGGATGAGAGCTCCATTATGCCAATCCTGCTGAATGTTTGTGTTTTACGTTCGATGGTTTCAAGCGATTAACCCTTCAATAACATCTATTAATTATAATAATATAATATTGTACATAATTATTTAAATAATTATATTTATTTATGAGAGGTTTATTATTGTACTGTTATTATAGTTTTATTTAAAAAAAAAGATAAAATTATAAAATAAATATTATAGTTTTTGTTTTGACTAAGATCTCTCCCCCACTAGCAAACAACCAAACACCAACACAGCGGTGTATTGGTTTTCCATCGCTAGCAGTGAGGATCGCCAGCTGGTTCGCAGACGTTTGTCTATATACACATGGGGATCCCTAGCTACAAGTTACTCGTGTTACCAGGGCTTAAACTAGGGGGCCCTACTGATAGACTCATTGCCGGCCGAGCACATGTGAAGCCATCAGTATGTAACAAAATTCAACAAAAACTACATGGGGACAGAACATAAATCCGGGGGAATTACATATATGTCTATATCTGTATATGTATATATTACACATAGATATTCATCACACACAAACACACACGGCACACGCGTGTTTGTAGGTGTTGAGTTACTCTTGTGTGCGTGTGTGGTGTGTGATGGTGAGAGAGTGAGAGAGAGACGAGAGAAAAGGCGGAGAGAGAGAGAGAGAGAAAAGGAAAAGAACGAGAGAGAGAGGGGATGATTGAGAGGAGAGATGAGAGATGGATGGAGGAGAGAGAGGAGAGCATGTTATTACTTTAATGGTTTTTATAAAATTTTTTTTTCTGAAGTTAATCCTCCTTTTTTTCAAAACTCTATGTCAGTTACAAACTTTGTAACGACAATTGATACTACAAAAAGGCCTTATATATAATTTTATTATATATTTGTGTGTGTGTGTGTGTGTGTGTGTGTGTGCCGTGTGTGTGTGTGTTGTATACATGTATGTATATGCATATTTTATATATATAATGTTTGTATGTTTGTATATATATAAAAGTAGTTCAGTTTGTGGTCTCGGCCTTACGACAATTCTTATCACCGAATGGATAGGACGAATCCCTCCCCTATCCCTCGTGTGTACAACCGCTAGGCCCGTCAAACAGAGTTCATATCCTCTCATAGTTGAAAACTGATCCGTCTGAACATTCTATTTGGACTTCACTTTGCTACTTGCATACGCTAGCCTCCCCAATAATAAAAAAAGAGAAAAAACAACAAAAAACATTCATACTTGACATCTCTTCTCTTCACAAAACCGAACCGCCTCTCCTTTTTCCCATCGTCAACATTGCTGTTTCCTCCCCACTGCCTTTCTTTCTTCCTTTGACGGAGAGCTAACAGATTTCAATTTCGGAAGAGTAACGATGTGCACTGAGAGTCTATGAAGAGAAGTTGATTAACCTCACTTTCTTATGGCTACTTCTATTCAGAAATTGTCGTTTCCGCTTCTGCTATAATGTATTTTCAATTTAAAATATATCTTAACACACACGTAACGCGCGGCGCGCACAACACTCGCACACAAGTAATGCGTGTGTTTATATATTATATCTATATATATATTATATATATAGCTATAATATATATTAGAACATTTACATCATATGTTTATATAAACATATATATATATGCGCTGCGCGCGCGCGGCCGTGTGCTTGTGTTGTGTGTGTGTGTAGATATAAACAACATTTGACGCTAAACTCTAAGATTTCCTTTTTTTACTGACTTGGATCTATTATACTGATCCTGATGATAGCTGTGATGGGCCAATTGAGAGAGAAAAATTGCTTCGAAAATAGGAAAATTAAATTTGCTAACACATCGCTTTTTGTTCGCTTCTTTACGTCATCCTGTCTTCGCAACTCCTTCTCAACTCAAGTCTTTGTCCCCTCTTCATCTTTTCTTACTCTCTCTCTCTTTTATGTATGTATGTATGTACTATATTATATATGTTGGTGAGTATATATATATCTGTATATTATGTTATATATTATTATATATATATATCCTTTGGTGGTAAAAGCCTTTGACATTATTCTGCAACAGAATCGACTACACCCGTTAGCTACATGGTTGCCTATCCACTGGAACCTAAAGGATAAAAGGAGCAAAAATCCAGCTTAACTGAGAAGCGCGATATCGAGCTTTGAGAGGACGTCATGAAAGCGTGTTGGGTTTCAAGTACAAGTTCCAAGGAGTGGTACTTAGTATGTTTCACATCCATACCGCCCTTGTGTCTGATTTCAGTGATGATTCTTTGCTTGTGTTGAAAAAACAAAACAAAATGACATGACAGCGAAGAATTTCGTGATATTGAAGAAGTCGAAGACAAATCATATGTAAGGGTAAGGCTGATGCAGGGAGAGCAGTGTAAATCTTGGTAACTAGTATGCACATTTACGATAATAGTGGAAGTACTGGTAGGGTTCGCGAAGAAACGGGCCGAAGCAGGTGGGCCAGTGTGTGAGTTGTTGGTGGCGTAGAATTGTGAGATGTTTACTTCACAGCAAAGTAGTCAGCATTGAAGTAGTATGGCAGACATGGTTGCGGTGAGGAAGAGGATCTCGGCTAGCGATGGCGGGGTGTTTAAGGGGACGAGGAGGACACTTCGGAAGTGTTTCTTGGCAACAGCGCATCGGTGAATTATCAGCGTTGGCATTGTGAGGTCCTTGGGCACCGCTGCCATCAGTTTTCAACGACACGTGAGGTGGGGACTTCGGGCAGGTAATGAATGTGGGGTTTGTCACTGAAGGTATTAGAACAAAATATATTTTAAATAAAAGTAATGTAAAACAATGAATTCAATTTTAATTATAACAACGTAGTAAGTTCATCGCCGTTGACATACATTTTTTTTTTTTTTTTTGTCACTAATAATATGGCTACCATTATTGTTGATATACATTTGTGTTTTTTCTTATAGTCACTAATAATTATGCCTACCATTTTTGGAAACAAAAATAAACTGGTTATCATTAATTAAAGTCGTCAGCAGTAAATAATAAAGGGGGAGGGGAAATAAAAACCTATAGTTAAAGTCTTAGTATTATTGGGCCCAGTATCAGATATCTACATACTCAAACGTACGACATCATCTATCGCCATCAACTGGCAATTATTAACGACTGAACGAGTATTAGGCTCATCTTTATACAAGGACCAATATTATAACAATATCCATTTCCTCTGATAGGTTTTGACAAGCTAAATTAACAAAAACACAGAAATGGAAATTCTGGATTCTAATATTTTGCGAACGTTACTTCTGTCATGAAAATTTTCTGTTAATTTTCAATTTACAGTTTTTGCTCTTACTTTGGTGCAGGGATAATTCGCAACACAGTTAAATAAATGGGAAAAACGATATTCGTAACGGCATCACCGCCAGTGTCAAAGCTCTTGAAGGTTAAATCACTTATGTAAATGCGGAAAAGCTAGGAAAGAGCTCAAAAAAGTCAAATATGTTTTTTTTTTATGGTCGAGGCGTAAACTGCTGACAACATTCTCGAACTTTAAATAAGGTTACAACACACACACAAGCACACGACACGCACACGCACACGCAGCTCGCACAAGCACACGGGACACGCACATGCACACGCACACGCACCACAGATTATGTTTAACAGTTAAGATTATTTTCCAAAACATCGAATACTGTAAGTTATTTCTACTCTATTAGCTTTCCGGCTTTTCTACAATTTAAATAAATGTATAAACTAATGCCTGTCACAAAGGAGATGTTTCTATTCCTTTTACTGATATTGGTCATTAAAGTTACGATCTCGTTGTTTCTCTCGTAGTGCTGGAATATAGGAGAGACGGGAAGTTCCTAGAGAGAGAGAGAGAGAGTCAGTTGGTGCGACTCGGCTTAAGCCCCCTAACCGCCGTACCCGCCCAACCACCGCTAGTTTAACCACCAGACGGACAAATTGCACTTTCTCGCGCCTGGGCGGGGCGCCGACGCGACCCCTGTTGAGAGGCCGGACACGTTACCACTGCACTAGACCCGGAGGCTAGAGAGATGAGATAATAAACGGGCAGAGAAAAGTCCAATACTACACTTGGCTCACATGAGCCGAGACTTGCTCATGTTCTTCCGAGAGTTGGCGCAATGTTAGCCTCGTAGAATTCATGATCAACCTATAGAAACCACAGCTTTTCTTCACAAAAGTGTTTTATGAATAAAAAGAAACAAGTTTTCAGTGTACAGCCAAACCTGTTTTCGTCAAGCGCACTTCAAGTTTTATTTATTGTCGTTTTACGTTCAAATATTCTACGACTCTTGATTTTTCATTTCTGTTTTTATTTTTCTTCTTTCTTCAAGAAAAACGAGGAAAGGAAACTTTAATACATTTCGAAAAACCGGAATGAGGAAAAAGAAAAATTTGATTTGTTTTTTTCCCGAGTTCTTTCCCAAATGGCACAAAAAAAAGTAATAAGGCGCACGTGGTGTAGCATCCTCATACAAACACACATTTATGTAACTGCTATGAAAGTTGGAAATCAAAACTTCGTGGAGATATACTAGTTAACTGGCAGTTGTTATAAATTGATGCACTCATTGCCATCCAAAACGCTTGATTGAATATTTCTATGAGGATAAAAACAAGTAAAAATTTTAGTAAATATTTATAATCTAGTATTATTACATTATGTTCTGAAAAATCTTTTTTTTTTTTTTTCTATCGCGCATGTGTTTTCATCTTTATTTAGTTGATATAATTAAGTATAGATAGATTCTATCCCTTATCCCGACTTTAATAAAATTTCAACCAGAAATTCTAAACAGTCTATGCCAGGAAAAAAATGAAGCCTTAAGATTTACCTGATCAACAAGTCGCTTCAAAGAAGCATATCTGAAAGAAGTCTTTGGTTTTATTCTTCACATGCGGAAGGTGCAACTAAGGGAAAAAACAAGGGGGTTTTTTGTCCACACAGACGCACACGCACGCTCAAACCACAAAGGCCAGAACAAACACACACAAAATTCCTTTGTGTAGGGCGAATCAAGCTGTTTCGAAGTCCTCTGCATTTCTGATCAAGTCTGAAAAAGCGGAGGAAAGTTAGGAATATAAGAGGAAAAGGGAGAATTGAGAGATTGAGAGAAGGAAACGGGAGAGGAGAGAGAGAGAGACAGAGAGAGAGAATGAGACAGACAGAGAGAGAGAGAGAGAGAGTGATAGTGACCTGAGCCTCCCGTCCTGAAGCCGTAGGCCGGGAGCGGCCTATCTTGGCGAGCGCTGGGCACTGACTCTCGCTGACATATTTAGGCAATTAACGTGAGTAAAGAGGTGTAAGAAAATCCAAGGAGGGGTGGGGAGACAGGTAAAGTGTTGAAAATATAAGGAGTTAGAGGTTATGGAAGTAGGGGGGGCGAAAAGCCCCTTGCATTGGTGGTGTTGTATCCTTTATCTCTTGGTCATGTCTGGGGTTTTCTGAGGAGGGGGGGGGGGGGGGTATTTGAATTTGAGTTATATGATTATTGAAGTGCTGGCCATAACGAATAGTGAGAATTATTATTAGTTAAATTAAAAGTAAACACCTCTCCTCTTTCTTGTTACTATATATATATAATCAATGTATATTATGTATTTGTTTTTTTTTTGGTTTATTTAACGTTTAAGATTTTTTATTGATTTGAATATGGAATCATTAACGAGAAAGAAAAACGAATAATTATTAAAAAATAGGATTAGCAAATGGAATTAATGAATAAATTAATAGATAATGACTACAATTTTTTTTTTTTTTTTTTTTTTTTTTTTTTTTACAATGCAAGTAAAAGGCAAATACAAGAAGAAAAGAAGGCCTGGGGAGTTCCGAGGCCAGAGCGAGCAGATATAGAGGGTAATACAAAAAAAACGTAGGTGATGGTTGACTGAAGGATGTACATACTAGCCAGAGGCAGGGGGGGGAAAGGGTGAGATGAGATGAGATGAGTTCATTTAATGTGGCTAATGGGTTCGATAAACGAATTTAAAGTGGCAATGTTGATAAACATTCGTGGGGAGTGACTTACTTCTTTTGACATAGGTCTGACCTTAGCAAAGGGGAGGGAACGAAAAGGAGCATGGTTTACATAATAAAATATGGTTGAGTTGAAAAAAAAAAAAAAAAAAAAAAAAAAAAAAAAAAGCTTGCAGCATAGCTAGAGCAAACACATGCCTAGAACAAAAGGACAAAACAAAAACAAGAACAGGAACAGGAACACGAACAAGAACAGAAAACAGTAAACCACCGGAACAAAACAATGGGCAAGCGAATACAAAAAGTGAATTGACTTTTCATAAATTACCGAATGAATGGAAGGGTAGCTGTGTCAACAACAGTACGATAGGGTTACAGGTACATGACATTGAGAATAAGGCTATTAATTTTATATTATTTTATTTTTTTTTTTTTTTTTTTATTTTTTAATAGGAGTACTTTTTTTTTTTTTTTTCTCCTTATCTTCCGTTAGATCAACCTCCATATACTCGTCCTCCGACTCGCGTGTCTGCCTTATGCAATTGCCACGTGCGCACTCCCATAATCACAGGCAAATCGAGTAAAGAGTCAGTGGTAGTTTGTAAGATGTTCAGTCCTTGAAATCTCTCCGTCTATAGTTCGTCGGCACTGATCCCACGACCACTAGCGGGCCACGGCGGGCGAGGGGGCCGAGGCGGGCAAAGTCCGGGGTAAACACTGCTGCCGATTTTATTACTTCGAGCGGTCGGCAAGGTGGCCAGCCTCTCTCCCCGTGATTGGCTAATCCGTGTCGCCGCGGGGAGCTGGCAGGACCGATGGTTGCTCACTTTGATGTCTTATTTTAGGGCGCTGTTCAACATTGGTCTTAGCCCAATCCTTTGGGGATTCTGAGGGTAACTGCTGGTTTTATTGTTTTTTCTTATTATTGTGTTTTTAGCCTGTTAACAAAATTAAACAATTAACAAAGACCATAGTCATGGTCAAATTAAGGGGGGCGGTTTGTGTGTATTTGATGTGTGTGTACATCGGTTGGTGGGTGTTTCGTGTTCTGTGATTGGTAGTGTTTGGGCCCACCAAGCGCTGGTTTGTGTGGGGGTTTGCGTGTTTTTCAAAGATGTTGTTATAATTGTTGTCTTGTTGTTCGCGTAGTCGGGCTAGGGGTTTTTGCTCCTCGTCTGTGTATGCGTGTGTTCAGTGGTTCCATGCTGTATATTCTGTGTAGTGTTTCTGCGGAAAATTCGGTCTTGATTTGTTGCGCCGTGTACCAGAGTAGTGCTTTGTTTTTGTACTTGATTGGCATTCCGGAGGTTTTTGTGTGTTTGATATTGCAACCAGCGGATTAAGCTGTGTGTTCAAGATAGTCTGACTTGTTTTTGTAGAGTCTGAGTTTTGTTTGTGGTGTGGCAGCATGAAAAGCGTTTTAGTTTGGTTAGTGTTATTTGTGCTTGTGTTATCTGTGTTTGGACGTGTGAGAGGAAGCTCTGTGCTTGTGAACTGTAGTCCGGATGGTTCCTGTGATTAGTGTATGGAATGTTGGTGTTGTTGTTTGTGATTGGTTGTGAATTTCTAACTGCTATGGTATGGAGTTTGAATTTGTTTTGTTTGTCTGTATTTTCCAGTGGTGTGCTCAACCGGTGTTTGATGTTCTGATAGCTCTTTCTGTTGTTCGTTTCATGAAGTGTTGTGATTTAGAGGGGTGTGTGATATCTGTGTGATATCGTTAACATATGGAATATGTGGCTGCATGAGTGTTTGGTTTCTGGCAGATTAGCTGTATTACAGGATTGTAGAGGGTTGGCGATAAACGCCTCCCTGTGGTACTCCACTTTGAGGTGGGGTATGGGGTGCCTAAGGTGGGCTCCCAGGGAATCTGGCAGTCCTGTTCATCCAGGAAAACTACAGAGAAGGCGCGTGCGTGAAGTGTTTAGTGGGTTAGCTGTAAGTTGTGTTTAATTTGTACTTGAGCCGTCATGCAGACCTTATCAAAGGCCTTGCTGACGTCTCGCAGTATTGCGTTCGTCTGGTGCTTGTTAGCGAGACCGAGAGCCATTCCTCATAAAGCGAGGGCGATGGCATCTCATGTCCCTCTGTGTGTGGGCGAAAGCCGTTATTGCCTACTGTTTGTGTATTTGTTGTTTTTCAGGTGTGGGTATGAGTCTTTGTGGTATTACCTTCTAGCAGTTTGCCTGGGACTTCTAAGCGTGAGATGGGCGGTTAGTTCCCCACCTCATGTGTAGATTTCCTGGCTTGGGTATTAAGGTTGAGAGTGCGTGTTTGAATTTATCAGGGAAATATCCTGTTGCCAGTGCTGCATTGAAAGTATATGGCGTAGTCTGTGATCATTCTGGGATGGGAAGATGTTCAAATGAATTGTTTTGTTTATGTTGCTTGTCTGGTGTTGTGTTTTTGGTGCGTTTGATTTGTATTTGTTAATTTTCTGGTTGTGATTGGTGTGGATGAGGTGGGGACTGTCTCGGTGAGAGTGTTTAGTCTGGATGGTGTTCTCGGGAGATATCTGTTTCTATGTTGTTGTATTGGGTAGTTGTGGACTCGGTCTCTGTGGTGTGGTCGAATCGGGCGTTCTCGGCGGGGAGATTTGGAAAATTCTGTTGCAGAATTCATGTGGAGAGGCTCATCTCCTCACCGTGTCAACCTTCAGTCTTTGCGTGTTGATACTATGTATGTGGTTGTCTGTTTGTTCGATCCCATACATAAGCATTATGAAGTTACTCCAAAATCTCTTGGGGTCTTTTGTGTTTCGACCATAGTCTTTGCACAAGTGTTTCCAGTGTTGTATGTTCATTACTATAGTTTCGTGGGTTAATTTGTGTTCGTATTTCTCTGTATCGTGGGCGTAGTTGTGCGTCCCCAGCCTGTTATTCTGCTAAGGTCGTGAAGGTGCCTGTATTGTATTTTAAGGCAATTTCAGACGATGTGTATTCTGTAATGAGGGATTGTCTGTCTGTTGTTTTGGATGTTGGCCCTGCCGAGCCGGTCTGTATGTCTGTTTGTACCACTGTTCAAGGTGGGTGTTTATTTCGTTTGTGTGTGGGTTGCCCCTCGAGATCAATTAGTTGTGTTGTTTTCAAACTGCTTGTTTGAAGCCTTCCCAGTTTGCATGTTGAACGGTTCTCTCGGGGTCTATTCTTCTTTTTTTGTGTTGGGATCATGATGGGATTTGTTGAAAGTGTTAGGAAAGACCGTGAGGTGGTCGTGGTCTGTGAATCGTCTGTTGTGATGTCGGTGGTTGTAGTGTGGCTCTGTGATTTGCTACTAAGCCTATGTCTGGTGTTGTTGCCGTGTTAATAAGCTATATATGTTGGTGTGTGTGGACGAGGTTGTGTGGAGTTCTGCCTTGTTGTATGAGGAGAGGCGCGGCCTCTGCTACGTGTTTGTTGCGGTTGTAAACAAAAAGAGGTTGTTTGCGTTAAGGTCTCCCATGATGTATATTGGTTTATTGTGCTCAGGAGCTGCAAGATGTCAGGTTCTGGAATGTATGGTCTTTCTTGGTGGAAATGTATATGTTGCTAGTACTAATGGGTCCTTGTGGTGTGTTTATTTCGACTGCCAGTAGGTCTGAGTGAAGTTATTAATGAATTTTGTGCGTGATGTCATTCTGATCGCTATTCGCTACGCCAATCGCTTTTTCCTTGATTTGTTGAAGAGTAGGTGGTGTACTGTAATCTTGAGTGGGTGATGTTCATTGAGCCCATGGCTGTTAATGAGATGATCATGAGGGTCGTGTCTTCTGTATGTGTTGCACAGTTCAGCTTTCCTTGTGTCCAGTGTTAATACATTTGTGTTGTATTATGGTGATGCGTGAGTGTAAGTATAGTGTTGCATGTGTATATGTCTTTGTTATTCAAAATAGCCGTTGTTTAGTGTGTCGAATTAGTCTGGCTATATCTCTATCATGGCATTGGAAAATGTGCAGTCGCCCTCTTGAGGTGGCTGTGAAGCTTCTGAATTGTGATCCATGTTAGAAATGCTCTCTTTTCGTTGTTAACCACTTTATTCGGTTATTTTTTATTTCAGTGCCTATTTCAGTGGGTCAGAGTACTGGTATCTTTTCAGGGTTCTCTGAGAAGAGGCGGATGCATAATAGGCAGGGTGTATGCAAGTCCCGTCCATGAGGCGCTCCTCTGCACTTCTTTGTCAATGTAAGTTTAGCGGGTTTTGTTAAGGTTTTTGGGGTTAGGGGGGGGGGTTCTGGTGCATCAGGGGTATCGCAGAGGATATCCTCTGAGTCGGCTACTGGTGATATTCTGATGTTTTAGGGTCTCACTGTTGACGAGAGGGGGAGGCCATTGGCGGTGGTGGGTTGCCGGTGGGTCTTCGACGTTTTGGGGAACTGACTGGGCTCCAGTGACTGGGCCCGTTGTGGAGGGGCTCAGCTGATTTGAGCTGCAGAGGACGGGGCTCCGCTTGGCTGGGGCCTTGTGAGGGCTTGCTGGCCATGGTGTCCTGGGAGTTGTTGCTGTTAGGCAGTCATGAACTGGCCATGGATGGTGGTTTGATTACCTTAAGGATACCCCAAGAGTCCAGATTCCCCAAGGGTCGAGGAGCTGGATGGTTATTAGCTCAGCAAGTGCTCCCTAGCATGATGCCTTGAATCCCTTTTCAGGTGGCATGTTAATTTGATGTGGGCATGCAGGAGACCACAAGGAATCTCCTTCGAGAGGTCGTTGTGGTACGTTAGGGAGCGGTCTAGGTGAATGGGACTCCGTCCTTTCACCTGTTTAATTTCTTGGACGGCTGGTTAATGAGTGGTTTCCAGGTCTTCGTCGTCGCATGTACTGCTTCTGAGCAGTTTTCTGGGCCCAAGCTCTTAATGGCTTAGCCTCAATCTCAATTAGTTTCTCCCTAAGCTTCTCTTGGGAAACCTTCATGGCCTCCTTTCGGTGGGGCAAACTGTTAGCAAATGTCCTTGTGGGCACCACTGAGTTTAGACATTTTTTGACTGGGACTGTATAGTCCCTGTATATGTGAGTGCTGGAGCCAAACTCGGTTGCACCGGTCTTCTTCTGGCCTTACAATGGTTTTTTAAACTGTGGCCATAACCTAAGCAGTTCATGCACTGCTTAAGGGGCGTATACCTCTCAAATTCGATTTGCCAGGGGGCAACACTAGAAGTTTGAAGAGGTATATCCCCTTATCTTTGATTTTTTTGGCCATGGCGTGGTCAGAGAACCTAACCTTCATGAAGTATTTGAGCTTCTCATTATGAAATATGTGATCAACTTGGCGTCCGGGGAAGGAGGAGTGATCTTCTTCCGCAATGTCTAGCTCCGACTCGTTGACAACGTGTCGGTCTAGTTTTTGAAGATAGCGTGAGCTTCGCCCTTCATGTCTACGGGGAGTCAGGGGATAAACCACAAGCTTCTCAAGGACTGGACGACGTCCTGCGAGGAAGAGCTTCTCGGCATGGGCGTTCGTCCTCAAATTTAGGGACAGAAAACATCATGCAGGTGATAGTAACCGAAGTTACTCTGGTATCTGCACTGAAAGTGCATGGGCAAGAATATCTCTTTTTCTCGGGTGTGGGCACGAGAGCTTTGATTTGAATTTTAGGCATGGTCAAGGTGCATTGGTCAGGGGAGATGCCGTGTGGGTGACGTGATTGAGGTTGGGTGCGAGGGAGAATGGAGAGTGCTGAAGAGAGAGAGAAAGTATGGGGAAAACAGGACCCTAACTGACCCCCCCCAGTAGCCCGGGCTGGTTGCGTTTTCCAGGCACAAGGGGGTTGGAGCTTTGTGTTGGGGTGCTCCCTTTTTGCCAAACCTTTTCTACAAAGGGGGAACAGGGAAGTAGCACCCCCACCCAAAGAAAACAAAAGCCCCTCGAGGGACTTATGCAGGTCCCGGTGACCCAAGAAAAAGGGGGGGAAATTTAGTGGAAAAAAAAGACACCTAATGTCCCGGGTAGACTGCTGGGCCTTTCTATACCCGGGTTTTCCCGTGAAGAGAAGCTTGGGGGGTCGGGGGAGAGGGGTAATTTTTTTCCCTTTTTCACCGTCAATGGTTAAAAGAACTGCTGAAAGCAGAAAAAAAAAACAAAAAAATTTTCCCGGGAAAAACAAGGGGATTTACTGTACATTTACTTTTGAGCACAATAAAAGCAGGGAGTTCGCGGCGCGATTTTGGGGCCCCGGCCCGACCCAAAGGGGGCTCAATGACACTTTTAAGTTTCGTTTGCTATTAGGTGCTCCCTTTGGGTTTTACCCGGGGGATGGGGGTCACACTTGGCCCTTTAAAAACCCGGGGGGCGGGGCGTGAGGGCCCCCACCGTCGGTCGGCTTAGGTAAAACCCCCCGAGGAGCCACATGACCCCAGGGGGCCCGCAAACAGCCCCGTGGTTTTCTATCTGCTTAAAGTACAACCTTGGAAGGAAAAGAGAGAAAAAGAGAGAGAAGAGAAGAGAGAGAGAAGAGGGGAAAAGGGGAAGAGAGAGGGGAAAAGAAGAGAGAAGGGGAGAGAGAGAAAAGAGAGAGGGGGAGAGAGACTAAAAGAGACGAGAGAGAGAAGAGGCAAAAGAGAGACGAGATAGAGAGAGAGAAAAGAGGGGAAGGGGGGAGAGAGAGAGAGAGCGAGAGGGGAGGAGAGCGGGGGGAGAGAGATAGAGCGAGAGAGAGAGCGAAGAGAGAGAGAGCGAGGGGAAAAGAGAGCGGAGAAGAGAGAGGAGAGAGAGAGAAGGGGAGAGAGAGGGGGAGGGAGGGAGAAGAGAGAGAGAGAAAAGGAGAGGAGAGAGAGAGAGAGAGAGAGAGAAGAAAAGAGAGAGAGAGAGGAGAGAAAAAAAAGAGAGAAAAAGGGAAATGGGGAGAGAGGGGAGAAGGGGGGGCTGAGAGAGAGAGAAAAAGGGCAGACAGAGAAAAGAAAAGGGGAGAGAAGAGAGAGAGGAGAGAGGGGAAGAGACGATGGGGAGAGAGAGAGAGAGAGAGAGAGAGGGGCTGGAGAGAGGGGGAGAGAGAGAAGAGGAGAGAGGGACTGGGGAGGGGAGAGAAGAGGGGGCTGAGAGGGGAGGAAAAGAGGGGAGATAGAGAAGGGGAGAGAGAGAGGGGAAAGAGAGGGGGAGAGAAGAGAGGGAAAAAGAGAGAAAAGAGACCCGAGAGACAGAGAGAGACAGAGAGAGAGAAGAGAGAAAAGAGAGAGATAAAAAGAGGGAAAAAAGAGAGGGGGAGAGAGAGAAGGGAGAGAGAGAGGGGGAAAAAGGGGGGGAAAGGGGAGAGAGAGAGAGAAGAGAGGAGAGAGAAGAGGAGAGAGAGAAGGGGGGAGGGGAAAAGGGGAGGGAGAGGGGAGGAAAGGGGGAAGGGAGAGAGGAAAGAGAGAGGAGAGAGAAAAGAGAGAGAGAAGAGAGGGGAAAAAGGGGAGAAGAAGGGGGAGAGAGAGAGAGAGAGAGGGGAGAGAGAGGGGGGAGGAAAAGAGAAGGGAGGGAGGGAAAAAGGAGGGGAAGGGGAAAGGGGGGGAGAGAAAAAAGAAGGGAAAAAGAGGAGGGGAGGGGAGGGGGGGAGAGGGAGAGGGACAGAGAGAGGAGGGGAGAGAGAAGGAAGAGGGGGAGGGGAGAAAAGGGGAGAGAGAGAGAGAGGGGAAGAGAGAGAGAGGGGGGAGGGGGAAAAAGAGAGAAGGGAGGGGGGGGATAAGGAGAGGGAGGGGGAGAGGGAAAGGGGGGAGAAAGAGAAGGGGAAAAAGAGGGAGAGGGAGAGGGAATGAGAGAGAGAGAGGGAGAGGAAAAAGAGAGAGAGAGAGAGGGAAGAGAGAGGAGGGAGAGGGGGGGAGGGAGAGAGGGGAAAAGGGGGAGAGGGGGAAAAGAGAGAGTGAGAAAAGAGAGAGAGAGAGAGAGAGAGAGATAGAGAGAGACAGAGAGAGACAGAGAGAGACAGAGACCAGAGCGAGAAGAGAGAGGATAGAGAGAGAGATAAGAGAGAGAGTAGAGAGAGAGAGAGAGAGAGAGAGAGAGAAGAGAGAGAGAGAGAGAAGGAAGGGGAGGGAAAAGAGGAGAGAGAGAGAGTGAGAGAGAGAGAGAGAGAGAGGAGAAGGAGGGAGGGATAAGGAGAGGGAGAGGGAGAGGGAGGAGAGAGGAGAAGAAAGAGAGGAGGGGAGAAAGAGAAGGAAAGAAGGGAGAGGGAGAGGGAGAGGGAGAGGGAGAGGGGGTAGAGAGAGAGAGAGAGAAGGAAATAGAAGGAGAACAGGGCAAAGTCAAAGTCAAAAAACTTTATTCTATTAAATTACAATGGTTATTCTTTGCATAAAATACTTTATTACATTATTTAAGAGGTGTTTTCTTTAATTTCAAGAAGAAAAGAAGAGAAGAGAGAGAGAGAGGAGAGAGAATGAGAGAGAGAGATAATGAGAGAGAGAGAATGAGAGTGAAGAGAGAATGAGAGAGAGAGAGAAAATAGGAATGAGAGAGAGAGAGAGAATAGAGAGCGAGAGAGATGAGAGAATGGAGAGAGAGATAGAAAGGAGAAAGAAGAATTGAGAGAAGAGAGATAGATAGAAGAGAGAGAGAGAGAAGCAGAGAGAAAGAGAGAAGAGAGGGGGGTGGGGGCAGAGAGGCTGTAATGGTTTAAGACTGATGGGAGTTTTTCCTTGTTTATTCTAGAAAATCTTACTGTGTTTGAACTTATGGCCAACCAATGGGGTCGGGCGAAGGCATTAGATATGTTTTAATACCACTAAAAATCACGATTATGGGGCCTGAGAAATACTACGTGAACATGATACTTGATAACTAGAGTAATCGACAATAAGAAGGATTACAAAAGCACTTATACCAGAAGATGCAATTTCTGAATGAACATTTTGAGTATATACAAGATAGAGTGTACATTATAGTAATAAAATATCGATGAGAATCGGTAAGAGTCTGCTCTGAGGCGTTTGTCAGTGTCTTCTCATTCGGGGCGCAAGAGACGTTGGCGCCGGCGACTGACAGTAGAGTAACAGTGTACTGTTGGAAGCCTAGAGAGGAGGTAGAGGTGAGAGGTCACAAACCGCTCGGCCATCTTTGCAGGCCCGTCCTCGATCCGGCTGCAGTGGTGAAGTTCAAGAACGACGTGATGCAGGCAGCCTCGGTCCCGGCGTGGTGCG
>NC_061855.1:35690829-35694073 GCF_019202785.1 Penaeus chinensis | reverse complement strand
CTGTGTTTGTGCGCATCAGTTAGAACATGTATGCTAAGAAAGAGATTGAGATAGATAGATAAGTATGTTAATAGATAGATAGAATGAGAGAGAGAGAGTGGAAAGAGAGAGAGAGAGAGAGAGGGAGAGAGAGAGGGAGAGAGAGAGATAGAGAGAGAGAGAGAGAGAGAGAAAGAGAGAGTGAGAGAGAGAGACAGAGAGAGACAGAGAGAGAGAGAGAGAGAGAGAAAGAAAGAGAGAGAGGGAGAGAGAGAGAGGCAAACACAAGAGAGAGTTATACAGACACGCAGACAGACAAGCAAACAGACAAAGAGAGAGAAAAAAAAAACGGAATGCAACATCTTTGCTTGAAGATTCCCTCCCCTTCCCTCTTGCTCTTAATTTCCTCCAGGGTGAGTGACATTGCAAATCCAGTTGCACATAAGACTGAATAAGGGCAAGAGAGAACTCACCACCATGGCCTGGTTTGTACTCTAACGTTTATGCTCTAACTCTACCTCTCGCTCTATTTCTCTGTTTCTCTGTGTTTCTCTCTCTGTTTCTCTCTGTTTCTCTCTCTGTTTCTCTTTGTTTCTCTCTCTGTTTCTCTTTGTTTCTCTCTTTGTTTCTCTCTCTGTTTCTCTTTGTTTCTCTCTCTGTTTCTCTCTGTTTCTCTCTCTGTTTCTCTTTGTTTCTCTCTCTTTTTCTCTTTGTTTCTCTTTCTGTTTCTCTCTGTTTCTCTCTCTGTTTCTCTTTGTTTCTCTCTCTGTTTCTCTCTGTTTCTCTCTCTGTTTCTCTTTGTTTCTCTCTCTGTTTCTCTTTGTTTCTCTCTCTTTTTCTCTTTGTTTCTCTTTCTGTTTCTCTCTGTTTCTCTCTCTGTTTCTCTTTGTTTCTCTCTCTGTTTTTCTCTGTTTCTCTCTCTGTTTCTCTTTGTTTCTCTCTCTGTTTCTCTTTGTTTCTCTCTTTGTTTCTCTCTCTGTTTCTCTTTGTTTCTCTCTCTGTTTCTCTCTGTTTCTCTCTCTGTTTCTCTTTGTTTCTCTCTCTTTTTCTCTTTGTTTCTCTTTCTGTTTCTCTCTGTTTCTCTCTCTGTTTCTCTTTGTTTCTCTCTCTGTTTCTCTTTGTTTCTTTCTCTGTTTCACCCTCTGTTTCTCTTTGTTTCTCTCTCTGTTTCTCTTTTTTTCTCTCTCTGTTTCTCCCTCTGTTTCTCTTTGTTTCTCTCTCTATTTCTCTCTCTGTTTCTCTCTGTTTCTCTCTCTGTTTCTCTCTGTTTCTCTCTCTGTTTCTCTCTCTGTTTCTCTTTGTTTCTCTCTCTGTTTCTCTTTCTTTCTCTCTCTGTTTCTCTCACTGTTTCTCTTTGTTTCTCTCTCTGTTTCTCTCTGTTTCTCGTTTTCTCCCACTGTTTCTCTCTCTGTTTCTCTTTGTTTCTCTCTCTGTTTCTCTCTCCGTTTCTCTTTGTTTCTCTCTCTGTGTCTCTCTGTTTCTCGTTTTCTCCCACTGTTTCTCTCACTGTTTCTCTCTCTATTTCTCTCTCCATTCCATTTCGGGAGGAAACCTTAATCAAACAGTGATTCTGGGAATCTGAATTTCTACACAATCGAATAAAAGGGAATAGAAGAAATTAAGAAGGAGAAGACGTAGATGAAAGAAAAGAAAAAAGAAAAATCAAGACTAATTCCTTACTACGGGAATTAGAAAAATCAACAGAAATAGCACAAAAGTTTAATATGTATTGCCGTCTATGAAGAAAAAGAAGTCACAGATAGATGGGTTGATAGATATATACGAATGAAATACCAAATGAAACTAGGATAAAAAAAAAAAAAAGATCGTTGCCTTTAGAGTTATCAAAGGCACTGGCAATTGTCGAATTAATTAACGTAACTAATTGTTCTAATGCTCGACCTTTGACATTTATTCCTATTTTATCTTCCGAGTTTAGACTAGAATAAGAGAGGAGAAAGATAAGAAGAAGTGATGATGATGATAGGAGTGAGAGAAGAACAGATCTCACCTCCCCCCGCACCCCTCTACTCCCCTTCCCTCTCCCTTTCGCCCCTCTTCTCTCTTTCTTCTACTCCCTTTCTCTCTCCCGACTCTTGATGTCTTTCCTTCCCCTCTTCTCTCTTCCGTTGCCACATTTCTTTCTCCTTCTCTTTTTCCTCCCACTTCCATGTTTTAAATACACCTTTCCCTTACCCATTTCCCTTCTTTCCTTCCCTTTTTCCCTTCATTCTGCTCCTTTCACCTTCACTTTACCCCGTTTCTTACCTCTTATCTCTCCCTACCCCCTTTCTTTCTCTTACTTCTCCCTTATTCTCTTTCTTTATACTCCGTTTCCCTCCCTGCTTCTCCCTTTTCTCCTCTTACCCCTTCAGGCCCTTACAAACCCCATTTCTCTCTACTATCCTCCCTTCCCTCCCTTTCTACTTACCTCCTTTCCCTCGCCTTTCTTTCTATTCTCCCTCCCTCACCCCCTTTTCTCTCTACTCAACTTCCCTACCCCCCTTCACCACCCTCCCTCCCTCCCTTGCTCTCTACCCTCCTCCCCTGCCAACCCTTTCTCTCCACTCCCCTTCCCTTCCCTTCCCCTTTCCTCCCTTCTCCTTTCTCTCTATTCGTCGCCCCTCGTTTTTATTTTTTATCTATTCCCCTCCCATCTAATTCCCCTCTTTTCTTTCTTCTCCCCTCCCTCATTCTCCTCCCTATCTCTCCACCCCCTTCCCCCTCCCTCTATCCTCTCTACTCCCCTCCCTTCCACCTCCCAACCCATCCTTTCTATCTTCCCCACCCCCCCAACCTTTCTCTCTTTCTTTCCACTCCCCTCCCTTCCCGTCCCCCCTCCCCCCCCCCCCTTCCTTCCCCTGACTCTCTACTCCCAGAGCCGCCATAACTACAGACTTGGCCGAGGATGTCAAAGACTTTAACAGGGCTTAATTCCCGAGTTGTTTCCTTTGATAAGATAAGCCGGGACTCGGCTCGGCAAAATCTTCAACTTGGAAGGAAGTGGCTGCACTATCTTCTGAGATTAGTCTGTGTTTTGGGGCGTTTGTGCGTGTGTGTGTGTGTGCGTGTGTGTGTGTGTGAGTGTCTGATTTCGTCAGTGCATGTGTGTGTGTAAGAGAGAGGGATGATATATATATATGTGTGTGTGTGTGTGTGTGTGTGTGTGTGTGTGTGTGTGTGTGTGTGTGTGTGTGAGTGTGTGTGTGTGTGTGTGTATGTGTATATATAAACATATGTATGTATGTATATATATACAATATAT
>NC_061855.1:35675229-35678229 GCF_019202785.1 Penaeus chinensis | reverse complement strand
ATCGCGCCAATCAGCTGTCGGATGCTAAGTGCTTTTGACCAATGAGCGAGCGGCATATTTCAAATTGACCAATGAACTGACGGATGCTCGAATTCTCCTTAACCAATAGGCGGGTTGGAAAAAAAGGATTCAAATGGAGCAATGAATGAGCTTGTCTAATGTTGAAGTTCCTCTCAACAAATAGGCGGTTGCCAAATTTTTAAATAGACCAATGTGCTCCTTAAATGCTCAAAGTCGCTCCAACTAATAGCAAAAGCGAGAAAATAGCGAATCAGAGTAAATGGAACTGCCGGATGCCATAAATTCACCCTATCCTAATAAAACCGCCGAAGAAATTTTTGAAAAATCAGACCAATGAGCTTGTCAGAAACTCAAATTCCCTTGAACCAATAGGCATCCAGGGGGAAAATTCGGCTGACCAATGGGCTGTCACACCCTCAGATACCCAATCCACCAATGGGAGAGCGGGAAAATTTCAAATGGACCAATCAGCGTAGGCCGAGACTGAATTCACTCCACAGCTCTCTTAATCTGGTTCTCAAAGGCGCTCATTCACGGCATTTCTGCGTTACGAGATTAAAGGCTCGTTATTCTTCCTCCGAAGTGAAGACGGCGAGGAAGACGATTGGATTGGCATCAGCTAAGCTTTTGTCTGTGCTTTTGTTTCTGTTTATTCTCTCTCTTCTTTTTCCTCTTTTCGAATGGTTTTTCTCTTCTCTCTATGTCTGGTAGAAGGCGAGAGAGACGGGTTTTTTTGTTTTTGTTTTTGTTTTGTCTTCAATTTTGTTTATCTGTATTTCTCTCTCTCTCTCTCTCTCTCTCTCTCTCTCTCTCTCTCTCTCTCTCTCTCTCTCTCTCTCTCTCTCTCTGCTTTCCCTCTTTTCGTCCTTCATTTCCCCTTTTCTCTTTCTGTCCGATAGTCGATAGTCACCCATTATCTCTCTTTTCTTTTCTCTTTGTGTCTCTGTTTTGCAATCAGATAATCTTTTGCTTTCGCTTTTCTCTCTTCCTATTATGCATCTGCATTATTCTCTCTTTTCTCTTTTTCTTTTTTCTTTCATTTCCCTCCCTTTTTTTCTTCCTCTTTCCTCTTCGTCTTCTTCCATCTCTTTCTCTTTATTCCTTTTTCTTTCTCTTTCCTCTTCGTCTTCTTCCATCTCTTTCTCTGTATTCCTCCCTCTTTCTCTTTCCTCTTCGTCCTCTTCCATCTCTTTCTCTTTATTCCTCCCTCTTTCTCTTTCATCTTCGTCTTCTTCCATCTCTTTCTCTTTATTCCTCCCTCTTCCTCTTTCCTCTTCGTCTTCTTCCATCTCTTTCTCTTTATTCCTCCCTCTTTCTCTTTCATCTTCGTCGTCTTCCATCTCCTTCTTTTATCCTTTGTTTTCGTTTATTCTCTCTGTTTCTCTCTCTTCCCATTATTTTCTTTATCTTGCATTTATTTACCAGGCTTGCGTGATTTGGCAATAGTGATAACAGAGAAACAATAATTGAGATAAAAAAAAGGAATGAAAAAAAAGACAATAGATGAAGAAAGTTAAATCGGTATTTTTTTTTTTTTTATTGTTTTTTTTTTTTTTTGTTTGTTTGTTTTTGGAAAGAGAACAACATAACAATGATTAAGCTTTCCTCTATCACGAACACGCCGTTGATTTTTTGCATGCCTTTTTTCTTCTCTCTTTTACGGTTCTGTTTCTGGTCTAAGCTTATTTTGCCGCTTTTTTTTTTTTTTTTTTTTTCTTCTTCCTCTGTCTCATTCTCTCTTTCTCTTTCTCTCTGTGCCTCATGCTTTCTCTCTCTTTCTCTCTCTCTCTCTCTCCTTCTTTCTCTCTCTCTCTCTTTCTCTCTGCCTCATTCTCTCTCTCTCTCTCTCTCTCTCTCTCTTTCTCTCTCTCTCTCTCTCTCTCTCTCTCTCTCTCTCTCTTTCTCTCTGCCTCATGTTCTCTCTCTCTCTCTCTCTCTCTCTTTCTCTCTTTCTCTCTGCCTCATGTTCTCTCTCTCTCTCTCTCTCTCTTTTTCTCTGCCTCATGTTCTCTCTCTCTCTCTATCTCTCTTTTTCTCTGCCTCACTCTCTCTCTCTCTCTCTCTCTCTCTCTCTCGTTCTCTCTGCCTCACTCTCTCTCTTTCTCTCTTTCTCTCTCTCTCTATCTCTCTTTTTCTCTGCCTCATGTTCTCTCTCTCTCTCTCTCTCTCATTCTCTCTGCCTCATGCTCTCTCTCTCTTTCTCTCTGCCTTATGCTCTCTCTCTCTCTCTCTCTCTTTCTCTCTGCCTCATGCTCTCTCTCTCTCTCTCTCTCTCTCTATTCCCCCCTGTCTCTCTCCTCCTTTCCTCCCACCCTCCCCCTTCCTCCTCCTCTCCTCCCTCCTCCTTTTCAACAGCTCTCCCATTTTCCTCGCCCCCCCCACACCCCCCCTTACGCTTTCGCACCGAAAATTTATACGAGTGACCCCCACGTCTCTCCTGCGGCAAAGAAAACGGGAGATACTGTGATGAAATGTTTGACGCTAACAACGAAAGTTCCAGCTTGGGATGTGTTAAGTTTTGATGGTCTTGCGGTCTTCCCAGTTTATATATTTTCCTCTTTCTCTTTCTCTCTCTCTCTCTCTCTCTCTCTCTCTCTCTCTCTCTCTCTCTCTCTCTCTCTCTCTCTCTCTCTCTCTCTCTGTGGGAGAAAGAGGAAGGGGGGGTGGGGGGGGTCAGGCTGGTTGTGCCTCTCCTTAGGTCTTTCTCTTTATGTAATTCTTATGCTTTTTTTTTTTTTTTTTAACTTTTGTTTTCAATCTTTGTTGTTTTGTTTTTCTCTGGTTATTGTTTGTTTTTTTCTCTTTCTATCTATCTATTTTTTTTATGTATCTATCCATCTTCTTTTTCTATCTATCTATCTCTTATTCTCTCTCTCTCTATCTGTCTATCTATCTCTTATTTTCTCTCTATCTATCTATCTTACTCTCTATCTATCTATCTATCTCTTACTCTCTATCTATCTATCTATATTTTACTCT
>NC_061855.1:35656325-35661325 GCF_019202785.1 Penaeus chinensis | reverse complement strand
ATTATTATTCTGCCCTGAGCAAGAATCCTCTGCACTATGGTAAGCACATTGGTCAGGAAGTAGATGTTGACTTTGGGTATGCTGTGCTGTAGACAGTCAATGGCTGCCCTGGAATATGTATGCATGACCACGTGTTCTTTCTGTGTGGGTTAGCGCTGCCATGATCGCAACTGCTTCTTCCTGTAGCCAGGAGGCGTTGTCTGTTACCCTCATGGATTTTGTGGCATCCCTTGCTGCAAAGCTGGCGCCTGCAGTGTGGCTCAAGGGATCGACCGATTCATCCGTGTAGTATGTTCTACTATCCGGAGGAGTGATGGCTGCAATGACCCTGTGGGCTTCTGCCTTTAGGCTAGGCATGGGATATAGGCTCTTTTTCATTGACAGGCTCATTATGTTGAACTCTATCAGGCTCAGTGCCCACGGCGGGGCTTCGGCAGAGTCGGGGTGGGGGGAGTCCATGCCCTTAGCAAGAAGCTGTTCTTTGAGCTGATAGCATATCAACACCCGTTGTTTGGAAAGAGCTTGTTGTCTTGTTCGAGGCGTCTGACAAATTTTTTGTCTTAGGCTTGTGTTCCTTGGATCCTGGATGACTTTTGACAGGAATTGTGTTGCCATTAGATCGATTCGTGAGTCCACGGGGAGAAGGTTTGCCTCCATCAGGAGGTGAGGACCTTCGTCCACCTCGGGGCACCCAGAATGATCCTGACAGCTTTATTTTGGACTGTCTCTGATTTGTCTGTGTGCTTTTTCTTTGTGGCAATTAGAGCGACTGAGGCATAGTCCACAATGGGTCAGACAGCATGTACATAGAATGATCTTCGTACTTTGTGTCTGGCCCCTATGCGTCTCCCAGTTATTGCTCTCATGACAGACAGTCTTGCTTTGGTTCGGTCAACCAGGTACTGGACCTCCTTCTGGAAGGAGAGAGTTCGGTCTATCCTTACCCCAAGGTATAGGTAGTCCTGGACCCATTCTAATTCCACTCCCTGGATTTTCAGTCTTGTGCCTCGAACTCTCTGTCTCAGAGCCATGGCTTTGGATTTGGCTGCAGAGATCTTTATTCCTGTCCTACAACACTCCTCTGACACGAGGTCCAGACAACGCTGGGCTTTATTCTGGCTGCGTCGTCCAGTGGAGGTGATAGCGAGATCGTCTGCATACGAGATGATCTTACACCCCACTTGGAGGTTTATGTTGAGGATGGAGGACATTACAGTGTTAAATAGGGCTGGACTGAGAACCCCACCCTGCGGCGTTCCATTTTCGAGCGGCATGTGCTGTGGTAGGTGACCCTAGAATTTGACATTGGCAGTCCTGTTCCTGAAGTAGTCACCTATCCAAGCCAAGAGCTTTCCTCTGATTCCCTTCTGGATCAGGCTTTCCTGAATGGCAAGTGTAATTGCCAGCTCAAAAGCCTTCTCCAGGTCAAGGAATACCACCACAGCTGGGCACTTGCTGATTGTGCTTAAGAGCGTGGCTATGCTGTGTGCTGTGCCCATGCCCCTTGTGAACCCGTGGAGGTGTTCGTGCGGGGGTCCCGTTTTCCATTGAAGCCGGTTTAGTACCATCCTCTCGGCCGTCTTGGCCAGGCAGCTGAGCAGAGAGATGGGGCGGTACTTCCCCGGCTCCTTTGGTTTTGGGACGGGAACTATGGTAGCCCTCTTCCAACTCTGGGGTAGAGTGGAAGTTTCCCAGGACTTGTTGATGAGTTGCAAGAGTGCACGCTCACCTGCTAGTCCTAAGTGGGAGATAATGGGGTACGAGATGCCATCAGAGCCCGGGGGTGTGTTGGAACTGGATTTATAGGCATTCCTTAGTTCCCTCAGAGAAAAGATAATGTCTGAGTTATCGGGTTCGGCTGCCCTTTCTCTGATCTGAGCATGTCTGTCTGGCTGTAGACGCTCTTGTCTTGCCCTCAGCTGTTGCTGCTCGTTCTCGGAGAGAACTCGTGCACCAGTCTGTTAGCCTCTGCTTGGGGGTCGTGATGGATGCACCTCGGGGCTGAGCGGCTGGTAGCTCGCTTGACCCGTTGCCACAGCTTTGAAAGGGTGGTTTGGTGGTCGAAGGACTTTCCTGCCTGACTCTGTTGGCAGTTTCCTTGGCATCCGTGACAGCCTCCCTTAGGAGGGATAAGTTGTCAGGGGTTCTTTGCCTTCGGAATAGTTTTCGGCACATGTTCATCCTGTGGTTGACCTCCCTGATCTCGTCATTGAAGTACCAGGCGTCTTTGTGACTTCTGGACCCAGGCCAAGTTTTGTGTATGGTCTGTGAGGCTGCTTCATTAATGGCGTTTAGCAGGCTAGCTTCGTGCACTTCCACATTTTCGCTTTGTGGGGGATCATTGCATCTCAGACAGAGAGGGCCAAGCCGTTTTGAAACGCCTGCCAGTTGGCCTTGTCTGTTTTCCATCTTTGGTTCGGTCTTAGGATTTCGGCTGGGCCAGCATCCATGAGTGTAGTTAGAGTGCCGTAATGGTCACTTGTGACGGTCTCATCGACACGCACGTTTCTAGCACGTCGGCTATGTGATAGCCGGCCGCATCCGGTGCCTGGCAGGGAGCTAGGATGGGGTGGTGTGCATTGAAGTCTCCCCCTATGATCACTCGGTCGTGTGCAGCAGAAGCACAGACTTGGCTGATGTCTAAGCTTCTACAGCCTGGCCGGCTGTACACGTTGTACAGTTTGAGAGACCACCCGGCCAGGTGGACCTCGACGGCAAAGGATTCAACATCGTCTCCACAGTGCGATGCATCGGCTATTGCGGAGCATGGGATTGTTGCTCTCACAAGGGTGATCAAGCCTCTCTTGCCAGATGTTCGTGGCAGTGTGAAGACATGATACCCTGAGAAGCGAACAGTGTCCACTGTTAATGTTTCCTGGAGCATGACAATGTCAATGTTCCTTGATCGCACTACTGCTTGAAGAAAGGCGTTCTTTGCAGAGCAGCTATTGATGTTCCACTGTAGGATGCTTAGATGGTGTGTCATGATATTACTCAGTGATAGTTACATCAGAGACATCGTCGGCGTCTGACAACTCCATTGCGAGGTCCTCGCTGGTTGAGGGCTCCTCGTCTGTTGTCAGGCTATCCTTGGGTCCACTGGGAGGTGGAGAGCCCTTGGTAGTTCTGACTTTGGTTGGTTTGGCATTTCTCTCAGGCTTTTTCTTGGCTGGCCTTGCCTGGGGCAAGGTCAGCGTGATCTGGCTCTGGCTGCACAGATTCAGCCTGTTTTGGCTCTGCCTGTGAAAGCATGGCCTGGTTTGGAGTGGGGAGGGGAGTCTCGTCCTGGGGTGAGAGTGGGGCTGGCTTTGCTCTATCCAGCTTTCTTCCCTTCAGGGCTGCGACTGTTTGGGTCATTGCCGTCATGGCGACCGAAACTGCCTTCTCAGCCTCCTCACTCGACCTCCCCAGGGCTGTTGCTACTGCTGAGACAACAGCAGTCAACAGGAGAGTCATATCGTCCTCGTCAAAGAGGAGATGATCATCTGTTGGGGAGGTTTTTGTGGTGCTCTTAGAACCTTTTTTCTTTAGGTTCTTTTTCTTTGGCATTGTCGGAAACTCCTTTTTGTTGGAGACATCCGGTGTCGGCTGGGGGGCGGCTTCCTTCCTCTTAGGAGGTCGGGAGGCCTTTTCGCTTTTGTTCCTTCCCCAGACATGGGTGCCCGGTGGGGCAGGAACAAAGTCCGCTTTTGAGCAACCTCTTGTCGCCTGAGGGCCGCCTCTTTCCTGACAGAGCAAGTCAGGCTCCAGGCATGATGCTTCTTGGCACAGTTGGGACATTTGGCTGTTGTGTCTCTCTTTTCCTCTTTGTATGCCTTGAGGCATACCTCTGTGTTGTGTGCCTTACTACAGACACCACATTTTGGCTTGGCTGTACAGTTAGCCTGGTGGTGACCGTATTTCTGGCACTTGAAACACCGAAGTGGTTCTGGCACATACGTTCGAAGGTTGTAGGTGTCCCAGTTACCCAGATCAAGGGTAGTGGTTGGGGCACCTTTAATGGTCACCAGGACTTGCCTGGTTGGAGTCTTCCCCTTCGACATTCGGGAAGCCTGCATGACCTGTGGGTGTGAAGCGATCAGCTCCACATCGTACGAGACTGAGAAGCCAAGTAGCACCATCTTGGTTCTCTTTTCCTCGGGACTTAGTGGGGAAAGCTCCTTCGTTTCCCGGAAAATATTCAGGGTAGCCTGATCTTTGGGCATTATGACCATGCCCTGATCTCGGGCGACCCGGATCGACAACTGGATTTTCCGTTGCAACTCCAATGCCCTGACCAATTGGTAGGCATTGTCGAAGCCTTCGGGTTTAGCTGGCACTTTGAACTGGGCGAAGTGTTTAGGGGGTCCCGACTCTTCATCAGAGTCGGTCTCCGGCCTCGGACGCTTCGGCCCGCCCTTTCGGCTTTCGGGCTTGTTTGTGGGGGCAGCAGCTGATACGGCTGGTTCAGCCTGCTCTCCCCTCTCAATCGGGGAGGCCGTCTGAGAACTCAGGGGCCTCCCTGGCTTAGCTGTTGGCGAGGAGAGGCCAGCTCGCGAGTCAAGATGTTTGACTATTCGGTGGACAGACCCATTGGCTTCGGTCTTGTCCACCTTAGCAGCAGGCGTGACAGTGTCATCTTGTGCATGGGGCTTTCTTTTGCCACCAGAAGGCACATATGGCTTCATGGTGACTGCCAAGGTCTGGGCTTTGCACGGTTCGTCAACATTTTTAACAGTCTGTGGGGGTAGGTAAGTACTTCATCCTCTCACGCCCCCACCCATCACGGAGTCCAACAAGGGGAAGCTGAGTGTCAGAACCAGTGTCTAACAGCAACAGGAGTGATGAGAGGATATACGCAGGTATTAGACATTGTGATGACGCTCACGGACCATTGTGAGTGCCAATGGCGGCATGACTGCTTGACCCTAGCCTCCCGGGGGAGACCAGCCGATTGACCGTGACCGGGCCGGGATCAGGCCGCCTGTCTTGCTTGCGTGTTGCTAGCCGCAGGGCGTACT
>NC_061855.1:35646325-35651325 GCF_019202785.1 Penaeus chinensis | reverse complement strand
TATATATATATATATATATTTATATATATATAAATATATATATATATATGTATAATGTAAATATATATATATATATATATATATATATATATATATATATATTCATATATATATATATATATATATATATATATATATATATATATATTGAAATATATGCATATATATTTATTATATATATTTATTATATATTTGTATATATATATATATATATATATATATATATATATATACTTATTACATATATATATATATATATATATGTATATATATATAAACTTATATATTGATATATATGCATATATATATATATTCATTATATACATACATATATATATATATATATATATATATATATATATATATATATATATATATATATATGTATTGGGGGCTAATGCCGACAGGGGCACATAACTACATCCACACGTCGCTTCCAGTCAGGCAGGCCCTCGACCATCTCTACCTCCTCATAACAGGTCTGGTCGATCTGTCCATGCCATGACCTCCTAGGTCGTTTCACAGGCTTCCTCCTCTCAGGACTCTCGTGAAGAGACAACCTGATGGGTAGGGTCACCCACAGGGAACCGAGCTAGGTTTTCATAAAGCCTGAGTTGGTGGTCCCAGGTTATGCAAATAACAGGTCCCATAACGTTCTCACTGTGTCAGTCCTGCCAACTGTACTCCATTATCCTGTGTAGGGTTTTGTTACAAAAGCCTTGAAGATGCAATTACAAGGCACTAGATAGCGTCCAGATTTCATTTCCATAGGGCAAAACTAGGAGTATCAAGTCCTTGAAGACATTTAGCTTAGTTCTTTAGCATCTCTAAATGCTCTTGTTGACTGAGTCCATGGCTCTTACTGTTAGACCAATCTGTCTACTGAATTCCTGGTCTGACAGTACAGAGACATGGAGTGTGCTACCATGGTATACAAAGATCTCCTATCCAGATGTATGTATCAACTGAACAAGTTCCTTAACAAGCCCCCAAAATCCAATAACTAGGTACAGGAGAATCTCTAGGCCCTAGTTCCAAGGGTTTTGCCTCACTACTGAATGCATCAAGAGCTACCACTAGAGATTCCAGAGACTCAGATAGGATAGCAATATTATCCAGTACATCCAAGTGTTGAAAATAGGATACAACCATGCCTCACTCATGAGTTAATAGGGAAGAAACTCGACAATCCCTCACCATGCTTTACAGCACTTTCAGTATATAGGCTTGCTGTTAAACCAAAATTCCATCTTGAAATTTTCCTAACTCAGGATCTCCCAAAATAATTCACAATGCACCGAATCAAACACTTTCTTGAGGTTTATGTAGGCTGCGAGCAGCACGACAAACTCATGAGTGTTCTACGATGACTAGAAGCACTAGGTTGTTGTCTATTGTGGACTTGCCAGACTAATTTGGGGCCTTAGTAGGGAGATCCGTTACAGAAGAATGTGAATGAAAACCTTGCCTGGTATACTGAGCAGTGTGATGCCATGGTAGTTGCTACAGTTTCAATTCCCCTTCCTGAAAGGGATGAACATGCCTCTCAACAGGCCTGGGGGAATGAAACCAGGGCTGTATGAAATCCCTGTTCCATAGGCTCAATCCCAGCCTTTGGAAGTTCAGCAGGGATATTGTATATGCGGGCTACGTTCCCAACCTTCACCTTAGAGATCGCCTCCTTAACCTGAGTATGGGTAAGAGGGTTTTGAAGTGGACCCAAAGGATAGCTACAACCAGTCTATGGTGTGTACCTTAGAACTCGGTACTTTGGTAAACCCTGTAATACTGGAGGATCCTCCAGTGAATGTTAAGAAGAATGTGGTCAACCTCCTTGGCCACAGTACTCAAGTTGTTATACTATGTCCAGTGATGCGGGTTTGATTGCTGATTACAGGATCCAGAAATGCTCAGACTTTTGGACCTAGCAAAGCCCTGTAGAAGGAGGCTGTTCTCGTTATTGAGGACTGACAGACATATCATAACCAACTCACATTAAATCACCCAGTACAGTGCGAATATCTCGAAGGCAACATTTATGTACCACAGGTGTGAGTATGGCATAGAATCTTTTTTACTGAGTTTACAAACATTGGTAGGAGCATACACAGCAATATGAGATACGAAGTCAAAACCATGCTTCAGTCTCAGTGCCATAAAACGCTCATCAACTGATGGAATCTCTCTCTATATATAATCTCTATTATATATATATATATATATATATATATATATATATATATATATATATAATTGTATATATTCCTTTTAGAGAAATAAAAATAATAAAAATCCATTTTAGAGAAAGATCTGGTCAATTGTAGTAACTTCAAAGAAAAGATTGCTTTAGCGCTAAAAGACTGTATTGTGCTTAAGACTACAAAATAAATATAAGAAAACCATAGAATCGTCTGAGGAGAAAATTGTTCTGAAGAGAAATGTAACATTTCGGAACTTGAAAAGGCATTGAAAGTAATGATAATGGAACTTTAGAGTAAACATTATGCTGATGAAAGAAGGGTTCTTCAAACAAAAAAGAATGTTCTAAATAAAACTAGCAGTTTGTATAAATCAGATCCATTTTTGGATATAGATGGAATTATAAATACACGAGGAAGACTTAGTCAAGCAAACTTGAGTGAAGCAAGTAGACATCATGCAATTTTGCTAAGTTTTTGCCACATATCAAAATTGCTGATTTGTCACTAACTATCACTTTTAAGGTTGTGGCATAAGCTAAGCACATTAAAAACTGTATTAGTTGTAAGAAAGCAAGAGGTAATACCTTAGACAAAAAAAAAGAAAAAAACAAAGTCAGTTCTGCCAATGGACAGACTTGGACCCTCTCCTCTATTTAGTTATTGTGCTGTAGATTTTTGGGGTCCATTTTAAGTGAAATCAAGAGATGTGGAGCACTGCTCACATACTTAGTTTTAAAAGCAATTCATCTAGAAGTTGTGGAATCTATGGATGCTGATTCTTTTCTCAATGCTTATTGTCGTTCTGTTGGTAGAAGAGTGCCAGTACATGGAAATGGATCAAAGAAAAATCAGTAATGTAATGTTAAAGGACAATGGCAATTGGATTAATTATAAAAGGAATGTACTCTCTCACATGGGAGAGACTGATACTTAGACTGTATGGAACTCAGTTAGTTGATGATTCATTACAAATATTTATGGTTGAAGCAGCATCCTTTGTCAGTAGTCGTCCACTGACACTGGACAGTATTAATTCAATACATAATTTAGATGCACTAACTCAAAACCATCTATGAAATCAGAGGTTGTTGTCGGTGGCTTTATTCTAACCTAATAATTGTTAAATGTGTAATTCGTCTTACGCAAATGAGTATGCATAGCCAGAAGTGTTTAAGATGCCTGAGGGTAGGTCGAAGGTGACGTTACACCTTGTCTATAAGGATAGGCCTCACTCTCATTGCACCTACCACACTCGTAAGTTGCCTCCTCCAAGAGGAAATAATCTTGTTATTTCACATTTTAAAAAACTGAAATATTTTTGGATTTTTTTTCTGATGTCTACTTGTTATTTCGCCACTTTTTATTGTCATGATACAAGATTTCACAGCCGACTTTTCTGAACTGGCATAATTTTAGCGATCCAAGATATTTTCTGGAGGAAAAACCTGGAACATTTGAGGCATTTATGGATACATTTTCGTTATTTTAAATTGTTCTTGTAAATTATATATATATATATGTATATAAATATGAAAAGTGTATATATATATATATATACACTTTTCGGTATATGATTTGTAAACACAATTTTCCCCTAATTTTATTATTAACTTTGTTTTATCCCAAGATGTATATTGCTACAAGGTAAATGGATCTGCTTATTTGGTGTCGTGGCAAAGTTGTACCCAGTTAAGCTATAACGGGCCGTATTTTTCAATTTGTATACTGCGACATCAGACGCGGAAGTAGTATCTCGCTTCAGATTCTAGCATAACGTTAAGGAACTTTCCTACAGCGACTAATAACATTGCGACTGTGGTACGATGTGTTTGTAGAAGCAATAATTGCTTTTTTGAGCTTGGAGGCCTAAATGCATTTACTTTCTTCGACTTCCAACGAATTACTTTTACTTTGTATTCAGAATTTTTATAATGGCGCAACAGCACTTCTAATGATGTGGCAGAAGTGGCAGATCGATATCGCGGTGCGTATAAAGATCGCTAAGTCAAACCCTTGTTTTTTCACAAGAAAATGCAGATTTAGTTAAATGTCATGGCTGCGGAAAATTGAGCCATATTCGTCCCCAATGCCCCGATAATCCCTGTAATTACAAACTGCACAAGTCTAACGGGGCCAGAGTAAATTTCGTATTTGAAACAGAAATTATGCCAGCTAACAGCTTATCTGATCCGAATGGAAGATTGTGCGAAAAAACAGCGAAAGCAGTCTTGGATACAGGTTGCTTTAGCGTAATTGTAAATGAGAAACTGTTTCCCTCTAGATTTAAACTCGGTCAAGCACCTAAGGTGTACGACTTCCTTGGTGTACCTAGCATCTTCCGCAGAGTGAGATGTCTGATACAAAGCAAATTCTTCACTGTTTGGGTTAATCGATTGCAGCGCCAATTAAATTTGCAGATATTTTAGTAGGCCTCATTCCTGGCATAAATCTACCTTCTGACATCCCCCACCCTCAGCATAACGTAGCCGATGAAATAACTGAGGGTATCACTTGTATAAACTTTGGTCCTGATGAAATGGCCCTTAATGTTCAAAGGCGCTCTTCAAAATGAGCACAGTTAAAGCTAACACCCTCTGTTGCCCTGACTTCATAAAGTTAAGTACCAATAAGGATGATTTTGCCAACGAACAGCAGTCCTGTAGTACTTTAAAATCCATTTGCTATAAGATAATAAATGATGATGCAATTAAATGTAAAGGTCGCACTGTACATTACCAGGTGATTGATAAATTCCTGTATAGGGTTTGTGTAGCCAGTCATAATGATTATGAGGTAGGA
>NC_061855.1:35633825-35636325 GCF_019202785.1 Penaeus chinensis | reverse complement strand
TGGATTGTAGTAGATTTTTTTTTATGTGTGCTTCTGTTCACAGTGCCTATGCATGTATATACATATGGTTAGGGCGTGAAAATGGTCAATAAACGCAAAGAGAGAGAAAAAAAAAATTGCTTTGATTGCTTAAACCGACCTAGCGGATGAACTTCCTAGAAAAATAACTGCGCACCGCCCCCTCTGCCTGCACAAACCCTTAAAGTTCCTGGAACGACCTCGCTCCATGGAGCCGACACGAGCACGTTGCATGTTGATGGCGCGGTCGAAGGAGGGAGAGAGGGGCCTTTACGTACCAAAGAGAGAGATGAAGGAGGGTGCGATGCGAGGGCTTCCTAGGGCTCCTCACAAAACAATGAGTCCGAGGATGACCCCGCCAGCGGGTGCTGAATTACGACCACCGCCACTTCACAGCTTTAGTAATGGAGATGGAAGGGAAGGCGAGCTGCTTAGAAGGTAGTGTGTGTGTATATATATGTATATATGTATATATATGTATGTATGTATGCATATATGTATATATAAGTATGTATATATGTATGTATATATGTGTGTGCGTGTGTATGTGTGTGTGTGTGTGTGTGTGTGTGTGTGTGTGTGTGTGTGTGTGTGTGTGTGTGTGTGTGTGTGTGTGTGTCTGAGTGTGATCAGACGACTCCAAGGTCACGCCCTGTAACCGCTGTGGACCGACCAATCACGTCAGCGTACCCGCGGCAACCCCGCCGTGCTGATCTAGGTCACGCCTCTTTCACACACAATCTCCTACTCCACACCAAGTCATGGTTAAGCTCGGATGCTGCCTCCTCCAGGAGGCCCCCACTCCAGGAAACCCCTGCCGAGCTCTACTCTGCACACGACACATGTCATCTTCAACCACCGCCTATGCTACCACCAACAACACACACCTCACAAATTGATGCCAATGGTAGAATCCCGACCAGAAAGCACTCACAGTGGGTGTGTGTATGTGTGTTTTGTACGTGTACGCATTCTGTTGATGAATAAAAGGAAATAAAAAAAGGGCTATCTAACGTATTTTAAACCTAGAATATACTGTCATAGTAAAAAAAAAAATCAAAACATACAAAACCGTTCACGGTAAATGTTAACTTTTTACTTTAAACCTAGAACAACACACACACACACACACACACACACACACACACACACACACACACACACACACACACACACACATATATATATATATATATATATATATATATATATATATATATATATATATATATATTATCAGCAGCAGACTGTATCAGTTCATTGCAGAACATTGGCCTCTCCCAACTTTTTTCAACTTATTCTGTCTTGCGTTTTAGTCTCTAATATTGGCCCCAAAATTTCGTTATTTCGTCACGTCATCTTGTCATTGGTCTGTCCCTTGACTAGTCTCTTACTTTCTTTGTCCATCTCTCGTCCTGTCTCCGACATATATGACATGTCTATTAGGCTAATTCCCAGCATCAGTCTCTCTGGGCACTTATTAGTTTCCTCTCCAATAATTTGGTTGTAGTCCATGTGTCTGGTCCATAGATCATAACTGGGAGAACGCACTGTTCAAAGACCTTTCTTTTCAAACATAATGTCAAGGAACCTCTTAGTATGCTATTGTGTCTGCCGAAGGCATTCCAGCCTAGACTAATGCGTCGATTTACTTCCTCTTTGCTAAATAGGTTTTTCTGTGAGTTGCCCTAGATATATATATACTTGTCCACTACCTTTAGCGCTTCGCTTTGTACATGTATATATTCGATTTGAGCTGTACTGTTGAACACGGCACTAGTTTTGTCTTTATTCAGATCGTTTATTAATTGCTGCAGTTCATTTGCTGATTCAATAAAGAGAATCGTATCGTCTGCAATTCAAAGATTGTTTTGGTATCCGTCTCCTATTTTAATACCTTTTCCGTTCCATTCTAGCTTCAAGGAAAGCTGTAAACAGTTTTGAGATGGTGTCGCCCTATTTAACACCTCTTTAATTGGTAGCTTGATGGTTGCTGTCCCGTCTTCATACACACACACACACACACACACACTCAGACACACACACACACACACACACACACACACACACACACACACACACACATATATATATATATATATATATATATATATATATATATATATATACATATATATATATATATATATATATATGTGTGTGTGTGTGTGTGTATGTATATATATATATATATATATATATATATATATATATATATAGTTTTCAAATAGCTTCTAATACTGCTGGTATTTCTACATAGTCAAATGTATTTTCGTAATCGATGAATATCATACATAGGGGTTTCTATCATTCGCTTATTTTTTCTCTTATTAAGATTAGTGTGTGGATGTGGAAGTGGATCTATTTTTTATGTACTAAAATAATTGCATTTTCCAGGTTTTGGGAGTTTTTCCGTTGAGAAAGCATTTGTTAAAAAGATTAGCTAGCTTCACTGTCACAATTTCTCTAGCATCTATCATAA
>NC_061855.1:35626325-35628825 GCF_019202785.1 Penaeus chinensis | reverse complement strand
CATATACATAAATATACATATATGTATACACGTATACACACATATGTATATATATACATAAATACAGACATACTTATATGTACAAATATATATATATACATATATATATAAGTATATATATATGTATATACTTATATATTAATTTATTTATATATATATATATGTGTGTGTGTGTGTGTATAAATGTGTACACACACACACACACATACACACACACACATATATATATATATATATATATATATATATATATATATATATATGTGTGTGTGTGTGTGTGTGTGTGTGTGTGTGTGTGTGTGTGTAAACACACACATATATATATATATATGCATATACTTATATATTAATGAATCTAGCATACATCGGTCTCCCGAGTGGTACCATTTAAACTCTGTACTTAATATATATGCTGGCCAATCGATAAGACGCGTTCACGGCTATTCATCGGTGTACAGGCCCTGGATTGAGTCCCTCTTAGCACCTCCTCTGAGAGTATCCTAATCGTTAATAAACAATATGAAACCAATTTTACATTTCCTAATTATGTGTTTCAAAATCAGTACCAATCACCCCATATCACGCTTGACACTCCTAGAACGCTACCCAGTGTGCCTCATGTTAGGTCCCTTTCAAAGTTCTTAAAATATTTTCCGTGTAGCTCTCCATATCTTTAAATCAAACATTATAATCTTTGAGTTTGCCAAAATGAACAATGAAGTCTGTAACAGGACACAAAAGGAATAAAACGATCAGCAGGCCTAGATTGCTCATTTGGGTATAGGTAAAGTTTTGACTAGCCATCTTTAAACCGGAAAAAAAATATATATATATATGCATGTGATAGAGCAAATAAATTTAAGAAACTTATCTTCTATTGGAAACGCAAGTGTCACAGAGCCCAAAGATCTCAATATTTAAAAAATCGCCATCCGATATTCCTTCTCTACTATTTGTAAACAAACCAATGATGCCGTTTTATTTTCTTTCATTAATTTCGTAATTTGATAAAATCCGCATAAACTTACATGAAGGTGATTTTGTTTCTGCATTAAAGAAACGTAATACAAAACAAATAACATTTTTTCGCACACGTAAAGACAATTTTTTTTTCTGAAATAGCGATAATAAATGATAAATGTCTGAAACAGTAAGACAAGGACACCATGTGTAACGACCAATTATTGACAACTTAGCGATTATACGGTGTTACTAACTGAGAAATTCTAGCCAATGAAAACTTCAGACAATGACGTCAGAGTTTTCTGACTAATCAAAAATCGTTTGTTTTATTTTCGGAAAGCCCAGCCCTCGCCCAAGAAAAACGTTCAGTGTGTATCTGTCCGGTGCCCAAGTAAGTGTTGGTGTGAAAAAAATATAGAAGCCGGCAGAATTTTATACAAATTGCGAAATACACCTATACAGTAACTGGAAATATTGCTACGCTGAGGACGACGTATTATGATGAAGCGTAATAACGGAGACGGGACGATATAAGGTTAGTAAAATATAACACGTTTAACGAGACACGGCGAAATCTACATACTTATTGCACGAAGTACATTTCAAGTAATAAGCCAATTAATGTAATAAATTACCCATACTTTTAATATGATAATAATGCATGCATTATTAATACAAATTATTACCGATTTGGCTATTGCAACCGACCGCATTTGAATGACAGACTAAAGGTTTCGTAGTTCCGCGGGACGAGCAATAATGTCTAGCTGCGCGGCCTGAAGTCTCGCTACGGCCTCCGAAGTTTTACGGCTCAGGCAAAGGTCAATAAGTTCCATCTTACATTTTAAGACAAGCTTAAGTATTGGACGGTTACCATATATGACGATAATCATTATTAAAGTTTGCAAGCTCAGTTTCTAAAATGTGTTAAAAGTTTTTTTTTTTTTTTTTTTTTTTTTTGAGAATAACATTTACGGAGACTGCGTGTACCGCAAGGATTGCGCGACACGTAACTGTCAATAGCATATATATATAAATATATATATATATATATATATATATATATATATATATATATTTTTTTTTTTTTTTTTTTTTTTTTTTTTTGGCTTTGCTTTGTATCATTTGTTAACACAGTCAATCAATAAAATACCGTCGTTATTTGATGAACTATTGATAAAGCCATATATATAAATTTGAAACGGTCATCAGGAAACTTTCGAAACGCATTTTCTTATTAAAAAGTTGCTTTTGCCCAGTCATGATTTTAATCATTTGTATTGCGCGTCAATCGGCCAAAAAATAATCCCGGATTTAACCGTAGAATTGTATACCGTAATTGCATAGGTGAAACGTGGCTCCAGTAGAGTGTCGGTAAACCCGATTTTAAGTTATCTTAGTGGATTTGTTCTGTTTTTTATGTGTGTGTAAACCATGCTAATCCCTCCCCTTAATGCAGTGCGAAGCCGAATCTTACACATTGTATCAACTTTGCCGTCGGGGAATACAAGTTCCGCTACTCATCACCGAGTCAAAT
>NC_061855.1:35613825-35618825 GCF_019202785.1 Penaeus chinensis | reverse complement strand
AGGTGGGACGAGGAAGGCACCATAAACGATCGGCCTCGTTCCGCTGCTCCACGAAAATCAAGATGCCCAGATCAGGGAGATGGTGGAGGTGAACCCCTTCACCAATGCAGTTAAAATACAAGAACTGTAGCTCCTATTAACAAGTCGGACTGTGAGAAAAGATTGCATGCAGATGGTATTCATAATCGAACACCAGCTATCAAAGAGAGGTTGACCGAACGTCATCGCCAAGGTCGCCTCCAATTCGCCCAGCAATATGTAGACGGTCTGGATTACTGGGGATGAGTAATCTAGAATGATGAAAAACACATTTTGTTCCACCGCGCATGGGAAGCTCCACTGCTGGAAGAGAGATAACACAAGATGTGCAAATTACTTTTTCACCTCTTTAACCTCTTTATTATATTATGGTATATGGAAAAGATCACTGTCTATATAGATTATCGCTGTATGCGCCCTAATATTTTGTTTTAATTTCTCATTCTATATTTTCCAGATACGATAGACAAACCAACTACGAAACTACGATTGGCAACGTGACTTATAATATGTAGGGGTGGATATTCCTGCATGGCGTTTACGAACTAGTAGAAATAGAGGAGAGATTCATTTCGGAGAAATATACCGAATTATTAAAAGTGTTTCTCCCGTCAGTACGCAGCTATGCCTTGCCTTTCCTAGAAACGTTCGTATTCATGAAGGATAACTGCCCAGTACACACGTTGAGGGCATATACGAAGTGGTTTCGTTACTAAAACCACCTCGAGGCCCTACTATGGCCAAGCAAGGCATGTGACTTAACCCTATCGAAAATATCTAGGCAAATATAGTCAGTGTCTGGGAAACGGCAAATTAACTAACCTAGCAAAATTTAATAGAACATGGAAAGAGGGAATGGGAAGTACTACGTAGGAAACCGCAACTTGTATATAAGCATGTCGCCTCCGTTCCCGAGAGACTACGAGTTTAAGAAAATAACGGTGGTTGGACAAGTTTTTAATATAAATGAATTGTTTCTGTATGATTTTCCCAAGCATTTGCCTTTTTTTTTTTTTTTTTTTTTTTTTTTTTTTTACATATTTCTGTTCTTCTTGAAAAGTAAAAAGACAACTAAATATCTTTAAAAATCGAGTTCTACCAATTAGTCAATTCATACAAAGCAAGAACGTATTTCAGTTATCAAATACATGTATTTTTCGCTGAACGTGTTTCAAAAAATGCAAATCTATAATTATAAATCACTACGCATACTAGTATTCAAACACCGAAAATGACGCACAGGCGCATTGAAAATGGTCAGCATCTCTAATTTCTCAACACGCATACATGCTCACAATGATGAATCCTTTCTAAATTCATTGTATTCCTAATGTGATTTTGCATACACTTAATGTTCTATATTGAAGATTATAATGTAACATTTTTTCTTCTGAATCGGTGTTCGGATCTGACGAAATGATAATAATCTACATTTCTGCCATGCGTGGCTGTTTACAGAAAGCAGCGTGTATCAGTGTAAAGATTGTACAGCTATAATCATTTGTGGAGCTAAAACGCCGGCCCACTTCCATAAGTGTTTCCATTTCAGTAATCAGATAATTCCAAGAAATCTTGTATGAAAAATACTCTTTAAAGCCAACGATATATAATACATTTCATATATTAAACAACTGCGCTTTCGTAAACAAATCAAAAGAATATATAACAAACGAGATAATAAAAATTACAAATATGACAGACAAAAGTAGAGAGCAACATATACCCACTCCCTCAGAATAAACATGAAAACATTTAAGATATTAGATATCAGAGAACATCCTTAATGGAGGTAAGATTTCCCTTCTTTCAAACCACTTAACTTGTAGTTGCATGAGTTGAAACAAGCTAAAGTGCATTTACTTGCTCAGCTGTTCGATTGTGGATGCGTCTCCATACAAACGGCATGGTATTTAGAATACTGAGAGCGAAAACCATTATCAGAATTTAGCACAAGATAAAGTGCATTCGAATCATACATATATTTTTGTAACTCAAGTATATACTTGTGCACACACGCATACGCACACACGCGCGCACGCACACACATGCACGCACGCGCACACACACGCGCGCACGCACACACATGCACGCACGCGCACACACACGCGCATGCACACAATGATAAAGTGTCTTTATACTCTCCATACCCCTACTGCGGTTTTGCGTTCAGGTAATGCTCTCCAATGGAGAATATAACGTAGTTTGTTTCCTGTTTAATGTTTCGGTGACAATTGTTTTGTTCAAATAAAGGGTAAATGCCGCCTTACCCCCATAGGTGTTGCCATTTCGATAACAATTCCAAGAAGTCGCACTTGAAGAACATTCCATACAAAGACAACGCTAATTAATACTACACGTTTTGCAACAAGTTATTTGAAAAAAAAAAAAAAAAAAAAAAAAACGAAATATCATTCGTGTCTAAAATAGATATTGATACACTTACTGGCTATTGATATTCTACCAATCACGCGATTTGTTACAAACAACCTAGGGTTTTCGACTCATTCATAAAAATACTATTTACTCTATGTTTACATCGAGGTAGTTGCCACATGTACATAAGTGGGGCCAAGCATGTACTCTGAAATATAATTCCGCAACTGTACGTACATACATACATAGATGCATATGTGTGTGTGTGTGTGTGTGTGTGTGTACACACACACATAGAGAGAGAGAGAAAGATATATATATATATATATATATATATATATATATATAAGTATATAAATGTTTGCATATATGCACGCATAAATATACATATATACATATATGTGTGTGTGTGTGTGTGTGTGTGTGTGTGTGTGTGTGTGTGTGTGTGTGTGGTGTATATGGTAGACAAAACACAATGAGATAGCAACTTATTTCCCGGAGGCGAATCTCTACCAGAAGTTCAAGGTCATCAACCCTCGTCTCCCACACTTCTATGGGCTTCCTAAAACCCACAAGCCGGCCGTGCCTCTGCGCCCCATCATCTCTTCTCGGGGATCTGTGACGCACCCTTTGGCAGCTTGGCTGGCGAAGTCCCTCACTCCCCTTCTCGACACCTTCTCTTCTGCTCACCTCCGCCACTCTCATAACTTCATCTCCAGTGTCCGTGGAGTCCCGCCAGCGACCATGATGAGTTTGAATGTCGACTCCCTGTTCACCAAGGTCCCGCTTGATGACGTCCTCGCTTTCCTTGAGAGGAGGCTCCCCCTAAAGGATCCTCGTCTCCCTCTGACCACCGACATCATTCTCCAGCTGATGCGTCTGTATGTGGAGTCGAATTCCTTTTCCTTTGAGGGTCACTTCTATTCCAAGGACTTCGGTGTTGCCATGGGCTCTCCCCTCTCTCCGATCTTGGCTAACCTGTTTATGGAATTCTTCGATTCTTCGAATGGGAGGTTAACAACAAGCTCCCTTTCTCGGACACCCTAGTTCACCATTTCTCTTTCTCCATATACAGGAAGCCTATGCTAACAAACGAGGAGGTAAGGTCATCCAAGCCTTCCCTAGACTCTTCGACCTTGACCCTCCTCCTGAGACCTGATTCAGCCCTTGTTCGTTTTGTCTCTCAACCACTATATATTCTTGTCAAAATTCTCTACTTGTATCCATTTTAGTATATCATTCGTCTGAAGAAGAACTCGTGAAGAGTTCGGAACGTTACCATTCAATTTCATTTCTGACTGTGGCTGTCTTTCTTTCATCTTTGTGTACACGTTACTGTGTTTGTGTCAATTATGGAAGCCACGTTCATTCCCTTCATATTGTCCTTCGTGTTCGCCACGTGCCCGGCGGTTGCACGTCGTTTTAGACAGTACGAGCAAGCTTTGATTTTCTCCAGGAAAAGGAAGAAACAGGTCAAGTTTCTACAAGACTGCTTACACGAGCAGGTAATTCCCATTTCTTTTGGCCAGTATTTTCATAGTTTTAGATTAGGAATTCCTTTTTTCTGATTGTGAGCGTCACCGTTTATGCGATAGTATCTGTTGCGCTAGATTGGATGTCGATGATGCGTTTCTTCAAGTTCGTAAGTGTCTTAGATTGCTTAGAGAAGTCACCCCTACTCAGTTTATTGACAACATTTTAGCTATTGCAGCGCGTAGATCCTCCTTTGAAAGCGAACGTCATAAAAGATCTCTCCACAATAAACTCAATAATCTTTGTTCACGTACCGTGTGGTGTAAATTTTCGCTTAGTGACTCGGTCATAAATCTATCGTCTTATTTCCTGTCACGTCATGAAACCGAACTTTTAGGCTTTGGTTTATCGTTTGCTACCAAACCCGGTGCTAATCATTGTTTAGATTATATTAATGGTCTTGATAGTTTCACTGCGAAGCAAAACAAATCCTCGTTAAAAGATGTTAGCTACCTGAAAGGTGTTATGTTAAATCCGATTCTTGATTTTTTTGACGATTTCAAAAGTTTACCCCGACGTTATTTTTTGGCCACCAAATCACTTAAACGCAATTTGGACATAATAATTACCAAAACCGACAAGGGTAATAACGCAGATATCCTTAATAAATCTGATTATATAAGCAAAGCTAATTCCCTGAACGACAACTCAACGTATACAAAACGGCGCTCTAACCCTTACGCATCAGTCACGGATTTTTTTCGTAAAAACCTCAGGCGTACTGATGCTAAATGTCCTGGCCTCAAATTTTTCGATCGCTTTAGAACGGTTAATCCCTCTGTTCCGTATTTTTATGGCCTTCCTGAAACTCACAAACAGGGCGTCCCTCCAAGGCCTATTATTTCGTCTTGTAACTCAGTTACCTGTCCCTTAGGCTCTTGGCTAGCGAGCGATTTATCTCCTTTTATGGAATAATATTCTGATAGTCATATCAAACATTCAATGGATTTCGTGGATAAGGTTAGAAACTTGCCGACACACGGTAAGAAATTAATGAGTTTTGATGTAGATTCCTTGGTCACTAATGTCCCGCTTGACGATGTGGTAGATTTCCT
>NC_061855.1:35593825-35608825 GCF_019202785.1 Penaeus chinensis | reverse complement strand
ACCTGTAGGGTAAAATCTACAGTTTTATAAATATAAAAGATGTATAGTTCGTGACGTAGTTCATGACGTCACGAACACTATAAATACCGCCAAAAACGGCGCGAAATATACTCAGTCTGGACCAGATACCCTGTGTGTCATTACCCCTGTGTGAGCTGGAACGCTGTGGAGCGGCCACGCCCCCCGAAACCGAGAGAAGTTAAGTTCTGTGTGCTGACTTATTCTTACTTATGTGTTACATAGATATTCTCCAAATAATCTTAATCAGTTAATAATAATGACTTTACTTTTTATTAAATATTAACACTCGTAAGGAGTGGTTTTAAAAAAAAATTTGCATTTATTTTATGAAACATGAATGTTTTCGAAATGCACTGAAGGATGTGACTTTACCTTTTCTGGTTATTGTAAGTAAACATCAAATAGTTCTTATAAAAGAAAACCCATAGGCTGAACGTCAAGGAGTGAAGATTATGCTCGGTCTTCTTTTTTTTTTTCTTTTTTTCCCTTTGTTTGCTTGTTTGTTTGTGCCTAGATGCTTCACGCTACCACAACATAGCATCTAGACACTGTGAACCCACACTAATATATATACCAAGAGCCACAGAGCAAAAGAACACCTCAGATAATTTGACGGCATTCGGTGGGATTCATACGTGCGTGATTACGTACTCTCGTATCACTCCTTGACGTTGAGACGTCCAACATAGCTACATTCCATAGGTTATATCATGCATGGTGAAAGTAGTTTGAGTGAGCCTATTGATCTTATTCAACTGTTCCGCTTACTGTGTTTTGTCGTACTGTATCTTTTACTGCTTTTACTTTAATTCACTGGATTCCTTACTTTTATGTTTCTCTCTTATACTGATCTTACCAGGTTTTGTTCTTAGTGGACTTCTTTTACGGTTCCTTTTATTTATTTTTTTTCCCCTGCGTTTTACTACGTCTGTATTTCTCTTTTTTGTCCATTCTTACTTTTGTTCGTCTCGCTGTGGGCTTTTATTGGTTTTACTCCCCGCAGTTGTTGCTCGTTATGCGTTCTTTTTACTCATTTTATTTAATTCATTCACTTTAGTGTGGCTATTCCACTGTTATTTCTTCCTTTTTTTTCCATTCGTCTACCGGCCTGATCATTACTGTGTTCTTCTATAGTAAAACTTTAGTCTATTTTTTTGTTTTTTTCCTCGTCTCTCTCTGAGTCTTTTTAGCTTTGTGCTTTTACTGCATTGGATGTTCGCTTTTACACTTTATTTAGGTGTTATTGTTCTCTTTTTCTATTTGTTTTATCAAGTTTCCATCTGCTGTTCATTTCCTGTGTTTCTTGGGCTATGCATTTGAACTTAGCGGCTTTTTTTTTTTTGTGTGTGTGTGTGATCTTTTCTCAGTTTCTATTTGTGTTTTCTCTTTTACAGTGATTGTTCCTTTTCTCTGTGATCGTTAACTTTGCTGTATCAACTTTTTACTGCTTTACTTCCCTTACTCCACTGTGTTTACCGTTTCTTTTACAGATTATTTTATTGTTTTTATTTTTCGTTTTGCAGGGTAGATTTGCTTTTGTGTATTATCAAAAGCCTGGCACCCATTTTTAAATTTTGTTTTTAATCTTTTTTTTTTTTTTTTTTACACCTTTGTAATATGTTCTTAATTAATCGCCGGCTTGCCCATTTAGATATTATGGCTCATGTAGCTTAGGGACTCTTTTATTTACCCTTCCTGTGTGTTAACCCGTTTTCTTGGCAGCTTTGCTCTGATGTCCGCCGCTCGCTTCTTACTCAGGGTTCGTGTCTGTTGTTTGTGGTCTTGCTGAGGGTTCGTGACTTTTATTGTGGTTGCAGTTTATCTACAGAACTAGGTGTTCAGTGTGGCTCCTGGCATGAATAGAGAACAAGAGAGACAGAAGCGGTCCGAGAGGTTTCAGCGCCGACGGAACCTGCAGTTCAATAGCCAACCCACCTCGCGTGACCCATCTCCAAGCCAAGTTTCGTCCGAGCTCCAATTGGCGGTTGTCACTGGAGGTTCTAATCCAGACGTACGTGAGGCAGTTCGAGTCATGGAAGCTGAAGTCGACATGTTCAGCCAGATCATGGAGCGGGTCAACACCCTAATTGCAGAGGTTCAGGGGTGCAAGGAGCAAAACGACAGGCTTGAGAACCGACTCCAGCGCCAAGAGGAGATGCTCAGGGAACAGAGGCAGCTTGAAGATCGTGCTGAGCGTGATGACCAACACCAAACCTTAGCTGCACAGAGGGGCGAAGAGATCCAGCAGTTGCGCCACCAGCTTCAGCAACAACGGGTTGAACTGGAAGAAGCTCGTCACTTCCAAAGCGCGCAACACACTGCACCTACCGACACCACTCAGCAGGCAGATGAGAGGAATGAGGAGATTCATCAGCTCCGAAGGAGGTTACAAGAACTTGAGAACGAGCTGGCAGGCTCTCGTCCCTCCCGAGTCTCCCTTCGTACTGCACAGGTTGTGGACACCATTAGCTCATCTCCTGTACCTCCGCAGCCTCTTCCTCGCAGCCGACCTCAAACTTCTGAGCCAGTGGACCGTCCTTTACCTCCTCAGCCGCAGTTACTGCAGAATACCCAGCCATATCTGCCGCACCAGCCTCTACCTGAAAGGAACTCCTTCCCATCACATCCGAGGGACCTCTCTACAAGGTGCTGGAACTGTTCACCTGCCAATGGCCTGTAGGGTAAAATCTACAGTTTTATAAATATAAAAGATGTATAGTTCGTGACGTAGTTCATGACGTCACGAACACTATAAATACCGCCAAAAACGGCGCGAAATATACTCAGTCTGGACCAGATACCCTGTGTGTCATTACCCCTGTGTGAGCTGGAACGCTGTGGAGCGGCCACGCCCCCCGAAACCGAGAGAAGTTAAGTTCTGTGTGCTGACTTATTCTTACTTATGTGTTACATAGATATTCTCCAAATAATCTTAATCAGTTAATAATAATGACTTTACTTTTTATTAAATATTAACACTCGTAAGGAGTGGTTTTAAAAAAAAAATTGCATTTATTTTATGAAACATGAATGTTTTCGAAATGCACTGAAGGATGTGACTTTACCTTTTCTGGTTATTGTAAGTAAACATCAAATAGTTCTTATAAAAGAAAACCCATAGGCTGAACGTCAAGGAGTGAAGATTATGCTCGGTCTTCTTTTTTTTTTTCTTTTTTTCCCTTTGTTTGCTTGTTTGTTTGTGCCTAGATGCTTCACGCTACCACAACATAGCATCTAGACACTGTGAACCCACACTAATATATATACCAAGAGCCACAGAGCAAAAGAACACCTCAGATAATTTGACGGCATTCGGTGGGATTCATACGTGCGTGATTACGTACTCTCGTATCACTCCTTGACGTTGAGACGTCCAACATAGCTACATTCCATAGGTTATATCATGCATGGTGAAAGTAGTTTGAGTGAGCCTATTGATCTTATTCAACTGTTCCGCTTACTGTGTTTTGTCGTACTGTATCTTTTACTGCTTTTACTTTAATTCACTGGATTCCTTACTTTTATGTTTCTCTCTTATACTGATCTTACCAGGTTTTGTTCTTAGTGGACTTCTTTTACGGTTCCTTTTATTTATTTTTTTTTCCCCTGCGTTTTACTACGTCTGTATTTCTCTTTTTTGTCCATTCTTACTTTTGTTCGTCTCGCTGTGGGCTTTTATTGGTTTTACTCCCCGCAGTTGTTGCTCGTTATGCGTTCTTTTTACTCATTTTATTTAATTCATTCACTTTAGTGTGGCTATTCCACTGTTATTTCTTCCTTTTTTTTCCATTCGTCTACCGGCCTGATCATTACTGTGTTCTTCTATAGTAAAACTTTAGTCTATTTTTTTGTTTTTTTCCTCGTCTCTCTCTGAGTCTTTTTAGCTTTGTGCTTTTACTGCATTGGATGTTCGCTTTTACACTTTATTTAAGTGTTATTGTTCTCTTTTTCTATTTGTTTTATCAAGTTTCCATCTGCTGTTCATTTCCTGTGTTTCTTGGGCTATGCATTTGAACTTAGCGGCTTTTTTTTTTTTTGTGTGTGTGTGTGATCTTTTCTCAGTTTCTATTTGTGTTTTCTCTTTTACAGTGATTGTTCCTTTTCTCTGTGATCGTTAACTTTGCTGTATCAACTTTTTACTGCTTTACTTCCCTTACTCCACTGTGTTTACCGTTTCTTTTACAGATTATTTTATTGTTTTTATTTTTCGTTTTGCAGGGTAGATTTGCTTTTGTGTATTATCAAAAGCCTGGCACCCATTTTTAAATTTTGTTTTTAATCTTTTTTTTTTTTTTTTTACACCTTTGTAATATGTTCTTAATTAATCGCCGGCTTGCCCATTTAGATATTATGGCTCATGTAGCTTAGGGACTCTTTTATTTACCCTTCCTGTGTGTTAACCCGTTTTCTTGGCAGCTTTGCTCTGATGTCCGCCGCTCGCTTCTTACTCAGGGTTCGTGTCTGTTGTTTGTGGTCTTGCTGAGGGTTCGTGACTTTTATTGTGGTTGCAGTTTATCTACAGAACTAGGTGTTCAGTGTGGCTCCTGGCATGAATAGAGAACAAGAGAGACAGAAGCGGTCCGAGAGGTTTCAGCGCCGACGGAACCTGCAGTTCAATAGCCAACCCACCTCGCGTGACCCATCTCCAAGCCAAGTTTCGTCCGAGCTCCAATTGGCGGTTGTCACTGGAGGTTCTAATCCAGACGTACGTGAGGCAGTTCGAGTCATGGAAGCTGAAGTCGACATGTTCAGCCAGATCATGGAGCGGGTCAACACCCTAATTGCAGAGGTTCAGGGGTGCAAGGAGCAAAACGACAGGCTTGAGAACCGACTCCAGCGCCAAGAGGAGATGCTCAGGGAACAGAGGCAGCTTGAAGATCGTGCTGAGCGTGATGACCAACACCAAACCTTAGCTGCACAGAGGGGCGAAGAGATCCAGCAGTTGCGCCACCAGCTTCAGCAACAACGGGTTGAACTGGAAGAAGCTCGTCACTTCCAAAGCGCGCAACACACTGCACCTACCGACACCACTCAGCAGGCAGATGAGAGGAATGAGGAGATTCATCAGCTCCGAAGGAGGTTACAAGAACTTGAGAACGAGCTGGCAGGCTCTCGTCCCTCCCGAGTCTCCCTTCGTACTGCACAGGTTGTGGACACCATTAGCTCATCTCCTGTACCTCCGCAGCCTCTTCCTCGCAGCCGACCTCAAACTTCTGAGCCAGTGGACCGTCCTTTACCTCCTCAGCCGCAGTTACTGCAGAATACCCAGCCATATCTGCCGCACCAGCCTCTACCTGAAAGGAACTCCTTCCCATCACATCCGAGGGACCTCTCTACAAGGTGCTGGAACTGTTCACCTGCCAATGGCCTGTAGGGTAAAATCTACAGTTTTATAAATATAAAAGATGTATAGTTCGTGACGTAGTTCATGACGTCACGAACACTATAAATACCGCCAAAAACGGCGCGAAATATACTCAGTCTGGACCAGATACCCTGTGTGTCATTACCCCTGTGTGAGCTGGAACGCTGTGGAGCGGCCACGCCCCCCGAAACCGAGAGAAGTTAAGTTCTGTGTGCTGACTTATTCTTACTTATGTGTTACATAGATATTCTCCAAATAATCTTAATCAGTTAATAATAATGACTTTACTTTTTATTAAATATTAACACTCGTAAGGAGTGGTTTTAAAAAAAAAATTGCATTTATTTTATGAAACATGAATGTTTTCGAAATGCACTGAAGGATGTGACTTTACCTTTTCTGGTTATTGTAAGTAAACATCAAATAGTTCTTATAAAAGAAAACCCATAGGCTGAACGTCAAGGAGTGAAGATTATGCTCGGTCTTCTTTTTTTTTTTCTTTTTTTCCCTTTGTTTGCTTGTTTGTTTGTGCCTAGATGCTTCACGCTACCACAACATAGCATCTAGACACTGTGAACCCACACTAATATATATACCAAGAGCCACAGAGCAAAAGAACACCTCAGATAATTTGACGGCATTCGGTGGGATTCATACGTGCGTGATTACGTACTCTCGTATCACTCCTTGACGTTGAGACGTCCAACATAGCTACATTCCATAGGTTATATCATGCATGGTGAAAGTAGTTTGAGTGAGCCTATTGATCTTATTCAACTGTTCCGCTTACTGTGTTTTGTCGTACTGTATCTTTTACTGCTTTTACTTTAATTCACTGGATTCCTTACTTTTATGTTTCTCTCTTATACTGATCTTACCAGGTTTTGTTCTTAGTGGACTTCTTTTACGGTTCCTTTTATTTATTTTTTTTTCCCCTGCGTTTTACTACGTCTGTATTTCTCTTTTTTGTCCATTCTTACTTTTGTTCGTCTCGCTGTGGGCTTTTATTGGTTTTACTCCCCGCAGTTGTTGCTCGTTATGCGTTCTTTTTACTCATTTTATTTAATTCATTCACTTTAGTGTGGCTATTCCACTGTTATTTCTTCCTTTTTTTTCCATTCGTCTACCGGCCTGATCATTACTGTGTTCTTCTATAGTAAAACTTTAGTCTATTTTTTTGTTTTTTTCCTCGTCTCTCTCTGAGTCTTTTTAGCTTTGTGCTTTTACTGCATTGGATGTTCGCTTTTACACTTTATTTAAGTGTTATTGTTCTCTTTTTCTATTTGTTTTATCAAGTTTCCATCTGCTGTTCATTTCCTGTGTTTCTTGGGCTATGCATTTGAACTTAGCGGCTTTTTTTTTTTTGTGTGTGTGTGTGATCTTTTCTCAGTTTCTATTTGTGTTTTCTCTTTTACAGTGATTGTTCCTTTTCTCTGTGATCGTTAACTTTGCTGTATCAACTTTTTACTGCTTTACTTCCCTTACTCCACTGTGTTTACCGTTTCTTTTACAGATTATTTTATTGTTTTTATTTTTCGTTTTGCAGGGTAGATTTGCTTTTGTGTATTATCAAAAGCCTGGCACCCATTTTTAAATTTTGTTTTTAATCTTTTTTTTTTTTTTTTTTACACCTTTGTAATATGTTCTTAATTAATCGCCGGCTTGCCCATTTAGATATTATGGCTCATGTAGCTTAGGGACTCTTTTATTTACCCTTCCTGTGTGTTAACCCGTTTTCTTGGCAGCTTTGCTCTGATGTCCGCCGCTCGCTTCTTACTCAGGGTTCGTGTCTGTTGTTTGTGGTCTTGCTGAGGGTTCGTGACTTTTATTGTGGTTGCAGTTTATCTACAGAACTAGGTGTTCAGTGTGGCTCCTGGCATGAATAGAGAACAAGAGAGACAGAAGCGGTCCGAGAGGTTTCAGCGCCGACGGAACCTGCAGTTCAATAGCCAACCCACCTCGCGTGACCCATCTCCAAGCCAAGTTTCGTCCGAGCTCCAATTGGCGGTTGTCACTGGAGGTTCTAATCCAGACGTACGTGAGGCAGTTCGAGTCATGGAAGCTGAAGTCGACATGTTCAGCCAGATCATGGAGCGGGTCAACACCCTAATTGCAGAGGTTCAGGGGTGCAAGGAGCAAAACGACAGGCTTGAGAACCGACTCCAGCGCCAAGAGGAGATGCTCAGGGAACAGAGGCAGCTTGAAGATCGTGCTGAGCGTGATGACCAACACCAAACCTTAGCTGCACAGAGGGGCGAAGAGATCCAGCAGTTGCGCCACCAGCTTCAGCAACAACGGGTTGAACTGGAAGAAGCTCGTCACTTCCAAAGCGCGCAACACACTGCACCTACCGACACCACTCAGCAGGCAGATGAGAGGAATGAGGAGATTCATCAGCTCCGAAGGAGGTTACAAGAACTTGAGAACGAGCTGGCAGGCTCTCGTCCCTCCCGAGTCTCCCTTCGTACTGCACAGGTTGTGGACACCATTAGCTCATCTCCTGTACCTCCGCAGCCTCTTCCTCGCAGCCGACCTCAAACTTCTGAGCCAGTGGACCGTCCTTTACCTCCTCAGCCGCAGTTACTGCAGAATACCCAGCCATATCTGCCGCACCAGCCTCTACCTGAAAGGAACTCCTTCCCATCACATCCGAGGGACCTCTCTACAAGGTGCTGGAACTGTTCACCTGCCAATGGCCTGTAGGGTAAAATCTACAGTTTTATAAATATAAAAGATGTATAGTTCGTGACGTAGTTCATGACGTCACGAACACTATAAATACCGCCAAAAACGGCGCGAAATATACTCAGTCTGGACCAGATACCCTGTGTGTCATTACCCCTGTGTGAGCTGGAACGCTGTGGAGCGGCCACGCCCCCCGAAACCGAGAGAAGTTAAGTTCTGTGTGCTGACTTATTCTTACTTATGTGTTACATAGATATTCTCCAAATAATCTTAATCAGTTAATAATAATGACTTTACTTTTTATTAAATATTAACACTCGTAAGGAGTGGTTTTAAAAAAAAAATTGCATTTATTTTATGAAACATGAATGTTTTCGAAATGCACTGAAGGATGTGACTTTACCTTTTCTGGTTATTGTAAGTAAACATCAAATAGTTCTTATAAAAGAAAACCCATAGGCTGAACGTCAAGGAGTGAAGATTATGCTCGGTCTTCTTTTTTTTTTTCTTTTTTTCCCTTTGTTTGCTTGTTTGTTTGTGCCTAGATGCTTCACGCTACCACAACATAGCATCTAGACACTGTGAACCCACACTAATATATATACCAAGAGCCACAGAGCAAAAGAACACCTCAGATAATTTGACGGCATTCGGTGGGATTCATACGTGCGTGATTACGTACTCTCGTATCACTCCTTGACGTTGAGACGTCCAACATAGCTACATTCCATAGGTTATATCATGCATGGTGAAAGTAGTTTGAGTGAGCCTATTGATCTTATTCAACTGTTCCGCTTACTGTGTTTTGTCGTACTGTATCTTTTACTGCTTTTACTTTAATTCACTGGATTCCTTACTTTTATGTTTCTCTCTTATACTGATCTTACCAGGTTTTGTTCTTAGTGGACTTCTTTTACGGTTCCTTTTATTTATTTTTTTTTCCCCTGCGTTTTACTACGTCTGTATTTCTCTTTTTTGTCCATTCTTACTTTTGTTCGTCTCGCTGTGGGCTTTTATTGGTTTTACTCCCCGCAGTTGTTGCTCGTTATGCGTTCTTTTTACTCATTTTATTTAATTCATTCACTTTAGTGTGGCTATTCCACTGTTATTTCTTCCTTTTTTTTCCATTCGTCTACCGGCCTGATCATTACTGTGTTCTTCTATAGTAAAACTTTAGTCTATTTTTTTGTTTTTTTCCTCGTCTCTCTCTGAGTCTTTTTAGCTTTGTGCTTTTACTGCATTGGATGTTCGCTTTTACACTTTATTTAAGTGTTATTGTTCTCTTTTTCTATTTGTTTTATCAAGTTTCCATCTGCTGTTCATTTCCTGTGTTTCTTGGGCTATGCATTTGAACTTAGCGGCTTTTTTTTTTTTGTGTGTGTGTGTGATCTTTTCTCAGTTTCTATTTGTGTTTTCTCTTTTACAGTGATTGTTCCTTTTCTCTGTGATCGTTAACTTTGCTGTATCAACTTTTTACTGCTTTACTTCCCTTACTCCACTGTGTTTACCGTTTCTTTTACAGATTATTTTATTGTTTTTATTTTTCGTTTTGCAGGGTAGATTTGCTTTTGTGTATTATCAAAAGCCTGGCACCCATTTTTAAATTTTGTTTTTAATCTTTTTTTTTTTTTTTTTTACACCTTTGTAATATGTTCTTAATTAATCGCCGGCTTGCCCATTTAGATATTATGGCTCATGTAGCTTAGGGACTCTTTTATTTACCCTTCCTGTGTGTTAACCCGTTTTCTTGGCAGCTTTGCTCTGATGTCCGCCGCTCGCTTCTTACTCAGGGTTCGTGTCTGTTGTTTGTGGTCTTGCTGAGGGTTCGTGACTTTTATTGTGGTTGCAGTTTATCTACAGAACTAGGTGTTCAGTGTGGCTCCTGGCATGAATAGAGAACAAGAGAGACAGAAGCGGTCCGAGAGGTTTCAGCGCCGACGGAACCTGCAGTTCAATAGCCAACCCACCTCGCGTGACCCATCTCCAAGCCAAGTTTCGTCCGAGCTCCAATTGGCGGTTGTCACTGGAGGTTCTAATCCAGACGTACGTGAGGCAGTTCGAGTCATGGAAGCTGAAGTCGACATGTTCAGCCAGATCATGGAGCGGGTCAACACCCTAATTGCAGAGGTTCAGGGGTGCAAGGAGCAAAACGACAGGCTTGAGAACCGACTCCAGCGCCAAGAGGAGATGCTCAGGGAACAGAGGCAGCTTGAAGATCGTGCTGAGCGTGATGACCAACACCAAACCTTAGCTGCACAGAGGGGCGAAGAGATCCAGCAGTTGCGCCACCAGCTTCAGCAACAACGGGTTGAACTGGAAGAAGCTCGTCACTTCCAAAGCGCGCAACACACTGCACCTACCGACACCACTCAGCAGGCAGATGAGAGGAATGAGGAGATTCATCAGCTCCGAAGGAGGTTACAAGAACTTGAGAACGAGCTGGCAGGCTCTCGTCCCTCCCGAGTCTCCCTTCGTACTGCACAGGTTGTGGACACCATTAGCTCATCTCCTGTACCTCCGCAGCCTCTTCCTCGCAGCCGACCTCAAACTTCTGAGCCAGTGGACCGTCCTTTACCTCCTCAGCCGCAGTTACTGCAGAATACCCAGCCATATCTGCCGCACCAGCCTCTACCTGAAAGGAACTCCTTCCCATCACATCCGAGGGACCTCTCTACAAGGTGCTGGAACTGTTCACCTGCCAATGGCCTCCCTGCATCATGCTCCAACAATCCCTCAGTCTCTTATGTGTTCACGAAGGAGAAGGTACCTCACTTTAAAGGAGATGTTTCAGCCTCCCAACCGTTGAAAAGAAATCAGGAGGTTGAGCTCATTACTGAGTGGGAAGTATTCAAGGCAGCATTGAGAAGTAAGTTCCGGGGTACCTACACTTCATCGGACTTCTTTAAGGTGCTCTACGAGAATCTGATGCTGACAGGCCAAGCACCCATAGACGTGTACCAGGGATATCGAAACCACCGTGATGCCATAGGTGATCCTGCAGAGCTTGTGAGAAGGGTGTTCTTAAGCGGCATTCCTGCATGGCTCCGTGATTTCCCTGCAGTGAGGGAAGATGGAAGTCCTACACAGCTTGCTTAGACCGCCCAACGCATATGGAATTCGCGCAATGGCATCCACCATGGTGATCACTCCTCGATGTCTCTGGGCCATTTCCCAGAGTGACCACCACGTGGGCGTGATCACTATGCTTTACCTGTATCCACAGAACCCCCAGCTATGCACACCATCTTTCCAGTTACTGCCCAAGGGAAGTGGTGTTCTTTCCACAGGGTTTCGACACACAACACATCAGAGTGCCGTGTTATAGCTTCCTCAGCACCAAATTCTCCTCCAAGGCACTTGTGCTTTCAGTGCAGGAGACCTGGTCATCTGGCTAAAGAGTGCCCCTTTCAACAGGGCCAGGGTGAAAGCGCTCCCACAGCCCCTGGCAGAATTAGAGCAGGGAGCATGCAGAGCGCTGGCCACCCGGGCCATGAAGTCAGTCGCCACAATGACAGCTTCAGGGCCAATCGGACGACCACTCGTGGAACTCAGTATTTATGGAGCCACAGCTTTGTGTTTCATTGATACTGGTTCTGAAGTAACCCTCATAAAGCCCAGGGCTCTTAAACTGGTAGATCCCGAGGGACACTTACCTCGAAAGGAAGCCACCCGTCATCTTCATGGGGTCTCTGGTCTACCATTTGATACTTCTTATGACATCACCCTGACCTTCTCTCTTAACAGTGACACCTCGAAACACCACCAAACAGCCGTCTGTGATGTCCAATTTCCTGGTGATGTACTCCTTGGGATGGACTTCCTGCGGAGGATTTCCTTTAGCTTTTCCTCAAGCCCTCATGACAACTTTGCTTTTCTCCAGTTGGAAGGACAGGCTTTCTCAGTGACGTATACAGATACTGCTTCTCTGCATCTGTGTGTGGTCCATTTAAAGTCTCCAGAAGTAGCAGATACCTCTAATCCCTTGCCTGAAGTGCTAGACAAGACTGCTTTACCTGCTGTAGTACACCTCCGACAGACCTCGGAGCTCCCGCCACATACAGGGCGCTTCTTGGAGGGTATTATAGAGCGATCAGGCCCCAGTGATGGAGATCTCCTCCTTATGCCTCAAGAGTCTTCAGCTTGGGTGTCACCCTACTTAGTCACCACAGCCTCAGGACGCCACTGCTCTGTGTGGGCAGTAAACCCTACGGCGAAGCCAGTACGACTGTCACAGGGGACACGACTAGGGTCAGTGCTTTCAGTGGAGTCAGTCTTTTCATTGGACACATCAACACCAGCACCCCAAGATACCAATATTGCTGAGGACACAAACCCCATCAAGTTGGATACCTGGGAAGATGGTGAAGGAGCAGAAGATTTTGCATGGGAAGAGGACCTGTTTGATCAAACCTATGGCCTAGAGGAGTTTGGGTATGAAGAGGACTTCACTCTTCTTACCCATGAACTTCCACCCTCACTAGCCCTTGCTGCAGTTGATGCTGTTGAAGGATCAACCATTCAGCCTTCAGTGGACATACCAGATCTTCAACATCTAGAAGAAACCCAGCACCAAGAATTACAGGCCTTGCTTAGTCGCTACCAGGGTCTTTTTGATGGAGGAGATGAGGCAGTAGGACATGTCCCAGATATCCAACATCGAATCAACACCGGAGCTACTACACCTGTGTGTACCCGTCAATGGCATCTTCCAAAGGCCACTAAGGACACCATTCGGGAACAATGCAATTCCATGCTCAAGAACGGTATAATAGAACCATCAACATCACCATGGCTCAGACCAGTGGTTCTTGTAAAGAAGAAGTGTGGGTCTTTGCGGTTTTGTGTAGGTTATCGCAACCTTAACGCTGTCACTACCGCGGACACTTACCCTCTACCACGTATTGAAGAGCTCATAGATGAACTTGGTCCTACTGATACTTTCACAACCCTAGATGCCAGATCAGCCTATTGGAGCGTTGAAGTCCTACCTGCTGACAGACCCAAGACTGCATTTAGTGATGGGTATCGACTCTTTCAGTTCTGCAGGCTACCCTTTGGTCTTAGCACGGCACCCACCACTTTCCAAAGGTTTATGAATCTTGTGCTTTCTTCTGTCCTGGGACGGCATACCCTTGTATATTTGGATGACATTATAGTTTATTCCTAGGGCTTTTCACAGCACATAAGGGACTTACAAGAGACTTGCCAGCTACTTTCTGGAGCTGGGATGAAACTAAATCCTGAAAAGTGCAAGTTTGCAAACACTACCATCAACTTCTTGGGTTTTACCATTTCCCCATGATGGTGTCCACCCAGACCGTGACAAGGTTTCTGCAATCTCAGACACTCCGGTTCCATGTACCATCAAGGAGGTGCGTCGGTTCCTTGGTGCTACTGGGTTTTTCCGTAAGCATATCAAGGGCTATGCCACACTTGCAGCACCCCTACATCTTCTACTGAAGAAAGGACAGCATTAGGAGTGGGGGAACCAGCAGCAGGAAGCCTTCATCAAACTTAAGGAACAACTGGTATCTGCTCCTGTCCTCAAGCAGCCTGACTTTACCCGGCCTTTTGAGTTTCATACCGACGCCAGCAGCATCGCTATTGGAGCAGTTCTTATTCAGCGAGATGATGATGAAACACCTCATGCTGTAGCATACTACAGTAGAAAGTTGCGGGACTCTGAAACTCGCTATCCTGCTGTTGACTAGGAGGCCTTAGCTGTTTTTGAAGGTGTTCGTGTCTTTGATTCCTACCTGTATGGATGCAAATTTCTCATCCTAACTGATCATCGTCCTTTGGTTTACATTTTTAAGCAACGTACAAAATCACCAAGGATGACCAGATTTGCACACGATCTCTCCTTTTATAGTACAAGGAAGGTCCCACAAATCATGTCCCTGATCTGTTGTCAAGACAAGTTGCTGTGACTGATGTCAACAACATGTCTCCACAGGATTTAGCAATGGGGCAGAGTAAAGACCCGAAATTGCAGAGCCTGATTTCGTATTTGTGTGATGGAACTGTGCCTAAAGGTAAGTTGCCCACCCCTCTTTCAGACTGTGAGCTCTACAGGTTATGACATCTACCTGATAAGATCATCTATCAGCTATGTGTTCCAGAAAGCCTACATAGATCAGCTTTGAAGGCAGCACATGAACCACCTCTTGCAATGCACCTTGGAATACACAGGACATAACACAACCTGTGTAACATGTTCTACTGGCCAAATATGCTCCGGGGCACTCGCCAATACGTTCAACACTGCCTTTCCTGCCAGCAAGCACATGTGGTTGCACAGAGATTGCCTATGGCAGAAGCCCCTCTTGCACTTTATCCCCTGGAGCGAGTATCCATGGATATTATGGACCTTGGTCAAGCCCCCCTGAGATGGATTCTGCCAATCATTGACCAGCATAGCCGATTTATACAGGTCATTCCACTTAAGGACATTACAGCCTCCAGAGTTCATCGAGCTTTTTTGGACAACTGGGTAACGTACTTTCGGCCACCCCGAATCATCCAGTCAGACAATGGTAGACAATTCATTGCTCATGTCTTTGCTGAGCTAGTAGACATCTTACGAGCAACACACCACTTCACTATCCGGTATCACCCTCAAGCAAATGGTCTGGTAGAAAGGACAAACCGTGTTGTCAAAGCTGCCCTGAGTGCTGTTGTTGGAGATCATCACCGGGACTGGCTCAAGTACATTCCAGAGCTTCGTCTTGCACTGAACTCTGCAATTCATAGATCCACAGGGGAACAGCAACTTAACTTGCTTACTGGGCGTCATGCTTACTTTCCAGTGGGTTTAATCAATGAAGCGATATTTGGGGAGAACAACTTTCAGCAACGGTTGAAAACTGCTCTCCGTGCTGCGGTTGCAGCTTCAAAAGATGCACAACAGGTCTGTGGTAGAATCTACA